>NC_081181.1:66889860-67189860 GCF_029867415.1 Vicia villosa | reverse complement strand
TCTTCAACTTCACTTCCACGTCCAACCATCAAACATAACAACCCATTGACACATCTCAAATCGACTACACATATGTCGACCATTCTGGTACTTCTTCAACATAACCGTTACTAACTTGTTAACTATTCCAACGCCATTCGAAGGTGCGAACATCGACGCCATGCGGCGACACTCTTTACGGTATCTCCAAAACTTCTCAAATGGTACACCTAATTCTTAAAATTTCTTCTAAACAAACCCTTTAATTACTCCTTCAATTCACTCAACTCTGACACTAACGTTCAGCGCGACACCAACGCACAAGTCTGGTCCCAAGGACAAGCGTAAACGCAAACTTCATCTCTTTACAACATCATCTTGTTACAAATAATTCTATTAAAGCTGATGGAACCATTTTTAAAATAAATTTCATCTCGTTAGCTTTCCAACGCTTCAAACGGGACTCAAATCGGATGTCCAGAACTCAAGTTATGAATTTTTGAAGTTTCACAAAACATTCAGCAATTTCCTGCGTTTTGCTTACGGAATTTCCACTCCAAAACTCATTTTTCTTCAACTTAAACATATTCCAAAAAAACTCTTAACGTATCTCCTCACTCCCAAACTTTTTATAACTCGAGAGACACATTCTTTCGTCGAAATTCAGTTTTCGAAACACCCAGACAACAATCCTCTTTGCGAACTTGCAACTGAACCACATCCGAGAAGCAAAGCTTCTCCCCCACTTCGCTCAAACTAATTCCTGCAACAACCAGAAAGCAACAAGTACCGACAGTGTTTCACACACTTGTCGCGTACAGAGGAATAAATAAGATTAGACAAATTGGCCGGACGGACCGACCTGCTCTGATACCACTAATGTAACACCCCAAATCTACCCGATAAATTATACTGAAAATCAGAGTATAAATTCCAAACAAGTTCATTTGAGGTATCACATATTCGTCATCTCAAAAACATTTACGACTTACTTGCCTTCATATAGATACATAACACAAGAATTTAAAACGATAATCAAATCATTACAAAAAAAATCACTTTGTTTAAATTCAATAATTAACTCGCAGCGGAATCAACAAACTTCATAACTATTCAAATCAAGTCGTAGCATCATTGCACGGTAACTTTAAGTTACAATTTAAACCAAAACCATATAAAAATTCAGCAAAAGAATTAATAAATAAAACAATCGTTTTATCCCCCCGAGTGCTACGTATCAGAGCAAGACACCAACTCGACTAACAGCAACTAAAGACTTCATAAAATCACTTCAAACTTCCACCGCTATCTTGAGTACCTGTCAATTTCCCATGGTAGGGAAACATCATTCAGAAAGGGTGAGATATCTACCAATATAAACAAACGCATGATAAACAATATATTAGAATTTAATCATACGAAATTATCACGTTACAGCTTTCAGACTACATTTATAATAACAATTAACCTGAACAGTTATATTAACAAAAATCAATAACAACAACATATTAATAGTTATAAAAACTATTTCTCATCTTCCAGACAATACCTGTCACAACACGTCATTAGTATGACAATTTATAATTACAACTCCATATTATCACAATTTAACAACAACTCAAGTCACATCACGTCACAATTAAATCACACTCATGCCACATACAATGAGACTCTACAATTGCACATGCATGTGGTACCCAGGGCTTCAGCCCCCATCGCCAATTGCCAGTTAAACAGAGGCATCAAGGCATAAGCCTTCGTCACTAATTTGCCAATCCAGGCCGTCGCCAAAAATGCATATGTATATGAATGCAACAAACACACACAACAAACAACATCATCGTCACAAGGCATAAGCATATATCGTCGCTATACTAATAAATAGAGGTATACATCGTCACTGAAACATCCTTCAACTTCGCATAAAACAACAACAATTATCACCACAACAACAACTAATTTCATCGAATCAACACGACAGAATCACAACAAATAATCAGGAATAATTTCCTACGAATTTAACCCCCACATATCATTCATCATGAGTCCGGTTATAGAGTTAGAACCCCACCCCTTACCTTGTATTCGGAGTCCGTTCTACAATTCTACCGATCGAAGCCATCTAGCCTTAGCTCCCAACCATTGCCTCTTTTAATCAGAATCAAAAGCTGAAAATTTTCCCAAATATGCAGCTACAGTGCGATGATCATATCTCACAACTCAGACCTTATTTTGAAGATCCCAACGGTCAAAAGTTAGCTATAGGTGTTTCAAACCTACCCACAAAATTTGGCGACGATCCAACGGTTAACGAATTGGGGATCTTCGATTTAGTGAGACTGCTGCAAGAAAAACGGGAATGAATTTCTCTCCTATTTTCTCTCTTCTCTACAACTTCCCATGACCAATTCCCCAAGACTTTTTCTCTTCTAATTAGCCTAATCCTTATCTTAACTTAATTTCATTAAACCTATTGGGCCTAACATTCACACCCCACGTTTTACTACCACCATCACTTAATTAAGTCCATATAGTAAATTTAGTATTTCTTCAATACTATTTCTACAACTTAATCAATTAATTAATTAATCGACTAATTAATCATAAAACCCATGTCAACAATTCTCAACACTCCACAAATTCAATAATTAAATTCGAAATACTTTGAAAGTATTTAATTAAATAATTAATTAAATACCGGGTGTTACAATTTTTATGGAAGCTAACCCATTCCAGGGAATTTGACTTTAAAGGACTGATTTTGGAGGCTGACCCTTTCCAGGGGTTTTGGATTATGAAGGAATGATTTGTGGAAGCTAACCCTTTCCAGGGAATTTGACTTTAAAGGACTAATTTTGGAGGCTCACCCTTTCTAGGGGTTTTGGATTATGAAGGAATTATTTGTGGAAGCTAACCCTTTTCAGGGAATTTGACTTTAAAATGAATTGTTGGAGGCTGGCCCTTTCTAGAAAATTTGACTTTAAAGGACTGATTTTGGAGGTTGACCCTTTCTAGGGGTTTTGACTTTTAAGATTAAATGTTTTAGACTTCTTGTTTAAAGCCCAAGATTAAGGCTGACTCTAGTTGAGGATAATTCCAGATGTAGGACCTAGACTCTACTAAGGAGAAGACTTACTGGAGATTTGAAAATAAAGGTGACAGAGGCTGTCCATGTCTCTCATTCCAAAAGATGAACTCAATACTGAGATTGAGACATTCTTGGCTTATTGAAGTCTGGTTTGAAGAGTAGAAGAATCTCACCAGGGTAGGCTAAAAGGTGACTAAAGACCTGTTCCTTTGTTTATAAGAAACATGATGGGTCCTTGTATACAAGCTCAAGAGAAAGCTGGGAATATGCTTTTAAGAAGCATGTGGGTCCTTGTATTGTGAGCCCAATAGGAGGATAATCGAGGGTGATCAGTGCATTTTGATGCACATTCCTCTACGGTTGCACTTATACATTTCCATGGTTTGCTTGTCTTATTTTTGTATTTTATAATGTTTTTATATTTTAATTTATTTTTATTGTTATTTGATTTTCGTATTTAATTTTCAGCTTTAACAGTCTGCGCAGAAACGATCATAACTGGAGTTCCAGGAGTCCGATTGAGGCGTTCTAATAATCGCCGGAAAGCTAAGAGAAAGAGCTACAACTTTCATGTTGGAGTCAAAGTCAGATTCGGAGCGCATATTTTCCAGAATTTCGTTTGAAGCTGCAACATTAGTTTTATTTAGTTTTGGATCGATTAGTTTGGGCCTGAGTTATGTTTGTTTGACCCAGTTCGGTTATGACCCGAATTCTTGTCTCTCCCATTTTACCTAGGTCTGGCCGTATTGTTTACATTCACGTTTTTCTATTCACGAATTTTTGAGAGCTTGACAATTGTAATGGAGAACTAAACTTCGAGGATCAATTCACTGTAATCAGATGCCGCTTTGAGGTTCTTTTATAATTTTCCATTAATCTGTTCTTTTGAATTCAATCTATAATTACAATTGCTTGCTTAATTTAATTGTTTTTATATGATAGAATTCTTTAATTTGATTGTTGTCTGTTCTTGAATCAATTTCGTGATTAGTGTAGCTTTTGCATTATCGCGTTCGATCATATTGTGTTTGCTTAATTCACAATAGCTTATAATCCGTTTGCTTTATCCGGAATTCAGGGACAAACTTCGTATAACTGCTATTGCGCTTGTCAGTAGTTTTTGTAGTCGAATAGGATCAGACCCGTTTAGGGAATTGGAATTTTATAGGGATCAATGATAAGTCGGAAGTTGATACAGTGGGTTGATTCGTTTCAGCTTATTCAGATAATCACTTTTTCATAATAACTTATTTTCTGCATTTTATAATTGAACCCGAAACAACCCCCCCCACTTAATTCAAATTCCATTCGGTTAGTAACAACTAAGAATCCTTGTGAGACGATATTCGAGTCACTTGTCGCTATCTACAGTTTTATTCAAAATAACTCGCCAATTTGATCCGCGCGCGACAGCGAATCAAATTGGCGCCGTTGCCGGGGATTCTTGTCGTTATTAACTGATTTTAGAGTCTTAGGTTCAGTGTTTGTGCGTTTAGGCTATAAGTTCCTCGCGGTTTCGGCCATAACGCCTTTTTGAGTCGAAAAAACGTTTTTTTTTTGGAAATTGAGTCCGATCGATAATCTGTTTTTGCCTACTGGGAGTAGAAAAATTGTACGATCAATACTCCTTTACTCTTCTAGAGTAAAGGAAATTTGACTCCAAATCGCCAAATTCATCGGTTTTCTATTTTTTATTAATTTTTTACTGTTTTCATAGAGTCGAAAAAATACAACAAAAATCCAAAAATTCGTATTTGTCTTAATTAGATCAAATTTGGTGTTTTTATATTTTTATGAATTTATTTTAATCGTTTTTTATTTCTATTTATTTCTGTCTGCTTTGGACATGGTTGGTATTTCTGTGTTTGTTTAAACCATGGCTGAACAAAGAACTTTGAGACAGTTGGCTGCCCCTGATGCAAACTATAATGGTTTATGCATTGAGTATCCTGATGCTGATCCACCTTTTGAATTGGAATATGGTTTAACAAATTTGTTGCCTAGGTTTAATGGTTTTGCAGGCGAGGATCCGCATAAGCATCTGAAGGAATTTCAGGTTGTGTGCTCTGCACCTTCCGAAACTTCACTAGAGGATATTGTCAAACAAATGGCTGCAAATAATCTTCAGTATCAACAGCAAATAGATTCTACTCTCCAGACTTTGCAAACACAGATTGGACAACTTGCCACTTTGATGAATGTCATGCAGCAAGCTCAAGGATCAAAACAACAAGCCTTGGAAGAGCATTCTATTTTTCAAATAGAGTTGCTTTCTGAAACTGTTGATGATACTTGTACTGATTTGTTTGCAGATGATTTTCCATCATTGTCTGATTTTGATGATGTTTACTCTTGTGATGTTTGTACCGACACTAAAATTTGCTCTGTTTGTGCTGAAATTGAGGTTGCCTTGCAAGTTGATATTCTTACTACAAATGAGGTTGAAAATGAAGTTGTTCATGTAGATGAAACTCTTGACACCCCGGCTGCCCAGAACAAACCATCCATTGAACAACCACCTTTCAGAGAGCTGAAACCAAATCCTCAAAAACTTAAATACCCTTATTTAGAGATGAATGAAAAAATTCCGTTTATAATTTCTTCTAAACTTTATTTTGATCAAGAAAGTAAGTTTTTGCAGGTTTTGAAGAAGCATAAGAAAGGAATTGGATGGACCTTGGATGACATTTATGATATTAGTTCGTCCATGTGTGTGCATAGGATCTCACTTGAAGATGTAGCAAAAATAGTGAGGCAGCCCCATAACCTTTGGTTCCTTGATGTTGTGAAAGATGAGAGCACATTCACGTGCCCATTTGACACTTTTACTTTTAGAAGAACATTCTTTGATCTTGGAATAAAAGGCGAAGGAGCTAAACCACTTTTTAAGGATGATGAGCATTACCGAAAGCTACTCCATGAGAGCCCCACTTTGGAAGAAGAGAATGCAGAAGATCTCTCTTTGGGAAAGGCAGCTTATGTGATCACTTATCCTCCATGGCTCATCGGGTGTGTTCTTTCCTTTCTCTCACTCTTATTTTATATTTATGTTATTTCATTGAGGACAATGTATGTCTTAAGTGTGGGGGAGAGAATCATTTATTTGTTTTGTTTTCTTTAAAAAAAATTGTTTTTTTGTTTTTGTTTTCTTGTTTTATTTTTCAGTTTAAAAAAAAATATAAAAAAAATGCATCTTCTTGAAAGTTTTGGGCTACAGACTGATTTGAGTCGAGTTTGCGGAGACTTGGAAAACATTTCACAAGATCGGTATCTTTCTAACACCGTAAGTCTCCAGCATATGGAAATTTATTTGAATTTGTTATTATGTTTTAGCCTTAATTTCTCATTCTTTGACAGCTCTTGAGTAGTTTATTTCAGCAGTCGGCACCATCTCTCACACACTTTACGCAGGGAAGCCGATGAATATAAGTGAACGTTCCAAAAATAATAATAATAAGGAAAAGGTAATACACCTTCTAAGTTTGGTGGCCCTCACCCGGTCACTTAACCTAACGGTTGTGTAATCTTCAAAAAAAAAGTTTTCAAAACTCTTTGTTAGTTGGTTCAGCGGTTTCTGGTGCTGAACTTGGTAGGGAGGATTACGGTCCGATCCCCCGCAACTACATCTGAGTAAGCAAAGGGTTATGCCACGCAAGTACCGAAACCCCGTGCAAAAGGATCAGAGTCACTAACCGGTCGTCCTGCTATAAGTGTGTGGAGATAACAGGCTTAATGTGATTGCACCTGAATAAAAAAGAGCAAAAAGGATGAGTAAGTTAGGCTATTGTATAATAATATGATTTGAATTGGTTTGTGTATTTAGGAGGCTTATGTCTGCATATCTGTGGTTAGTGTTCTTACGATGTCCTTAGTGTGCAAGATTAGTACCTGTCGATGCAAACTTACCTGAAGAAGATTTGTAGCCTAGGATGAGTAACTGTTGATGTATATGTGCTTTCTTTGTTTTGTTTTTCATTTTGCTCGGAGTGCAAAAGTTCAAGTGTGGGGGAATTTGATCAGTGCATTTTGATGCACATTCCTCTACGGTTGCACTTATACGTTTCCATGGTTTGCTTGTCTTATTTTTGTATTTTATAATGTTTTTATATTTTAATTTATTTTTATTGTTATTTGATTTTCGTATTTAATTTTCAGCTTTAACAGTCTGCGCAGAAACGATCATAACTGGAGTTCCAGGAGTCCGATTGAGGCGTTCTAATAATCGCCGGAAAGCTAAGAGAAAGAGCTACAACTTTCATGTTGGAGTCAAAGTCAGATTCGGAGCGCATATTTTCCATAATTTCGTTTGAAGCTGCAACATTAGTTTTATTTAGTTTTGGATCGATTAGTTTGGGCCTGAGTTATGTTTGTTTGACCCAGTTCGGTTATGACCCGAATTCTTGTCTCTCCCATTTTACCTAGGTCTGGCCGTATTGTTTACATTCACGTTTTTCTATTCACGAATTTTTGAGAGCTTGACAATTGTAATGGAGAACTAAACTTCGAGGATCAATTCACTGTAATCAGATGCCGCTTTGAGGTTCTTTTATAATTTTCCATTAATCTGTTCTTTTGAATTCAATCTATAATTACAATTGCTTGCTTAATTTAATTTTTTTTATATGATAGAATTCTTTAATTTGATTGTTGTCTGTTCTTGAATCAATTTCTGATTAGTGTAGCTTTTGCATTATCGCGTTCGATCATATTGTGTTTGCTTAATTCACAATAGCTTATAATCCGTTTGCTTTATCCGGAATTCAGGGACAGACTTCGTATAATTGCTATTGCGCTTGTCAGTAGTTTTTGTAGTCGAATAGGATCAGACCCGTTTAGGGAATTGGAATTTTATAGGGATCAATGATAAGTCGGAAGTTAATACAGTGGGTTGATTCGTTTCAGCTTATTCAGATAATCACTTTTTCATAATAACTTATTTTCTGCATTTTATAATTGAACCCGAAACAACCCCCCCCCACTTAATTCAAATTCCACTCGGTTAGTAACAACTAAGAATCCTTGTGAGACGATATTCGAGTCACTTGTCGCTATCTACAGTTTTATTCAAAATAACTCGTTTTTGATCCGCGCGCGACAGCGAAGGGTTATACATTGTCCAGATTAAGAGCTTCTGGATATTCCAGTGTTTCAATCTTCACAAATAAAACCTACAAGAAAACCAAAGGGTTATACATTGTCCAGATTAAGAGCTTCTGGATATTCCAGTGTTTCAATCCCTTGAATTTCTCCTTTTTCTCCATCACCAAACATCACATAGTTAGAGGAATAAGGAATGACATTTACCAACTGATTCTTTGTACCAGTCATGTGCTTTGAGCAACCACTATCAAAGTACCCGTCTTCTTTTGATGACACCCGCAGGGGAGTGTAAGCTATTAAGGTAGTACCTTTTGCAACCCATTGTTGTTTATTGACTATGGTGATCTGCTTAGGTCCTTTTTGAAGTGTCTAATTAGGATAACCATACAGTCTGAAGCAAAAAGGTTTTATGTGACCAAATTTTCTACAGTAGTGGCATCTCCATTTATGAAATTTCCTCCTAGTATGGTTTATCCCCCTGTTCTCATGATGTTGTGACATTAGTCTTGACATCCGAACTGGCATGTGGACCTCAGGTTTTGGACTCTTGAGTCCTAAGATGGATTCTGATATGCCCAGATATCTTATTCCAGACATGTCTCCTGATCTCTGTCCAACTTGCAAGATTTCTTCCAGGGAGTCAGTTCCAGAATTCAGCATTCTGATAGATTTTGACATTTGATACAACTTGGAGTTCAACATGCTAATTTCACCATTGAGTGAGTCTATGGTTGCAAGATATTCTTTCTTTTCAGTTTCCAATTCCTTTATAAGCTTCTTTTGCTCCTCCAATTGTTTACACACTTTAGCACTCTTGACATATAGCTCTTTGTATGAGGCTGCAAGCTCATCAAAGGCCAGTTCATCTTCACTGGAATCATCATCAGATGCACAAACACTCCTTAGTGATGCGATGTGTTATGCAGTTTCTTCTTCAAATTCACTCTTAGAGTCCCCATCAAACTAAGTGATATTTAGCCCTTTCTTTTGCTCTTTAGGATAGGTGGAACATTCAGCTCTAATGTGTCCATAGCCTTCACATCCATGGCACTGGATCCCTTTGCCTTCATGAGTTGTTTTGAGAATATCCCACACATCTTTGGCCAGATCACAGTGCTGCACACGTCTGAGTATATTTTTGTTTATTCCATTGAACATCACATTTATAGTCTTGGAGTTTCCCAAAGCCAGTTCTCCCTCATTCTTGTCCATAGTACCAAAATTTATTTTCCCTAGATCTCACCCAGATTAAACAGACAGGGTGCCTACTCTGATGCCAATTGAAAATTCTAGTAACTCACACGTAATGTCGTACTGGATGTTATGACATCCACAATTACACAGAACAAAATGTTAAAACAGAAGTGTATATAAACAATAAAGAACACAAAAAATTGTTCATCTAATTCGGTATACAACAATACCTTCTTTGGGGGCTACCAAGCCAGGGAGGTGTCATACCCCAATTTTTGACCTAAGATACCACCTCATATCATAGCATATGCATCATTTGCATCTCTAACAAAATGCATAGCTTGTGTTTGCTACTTGTGCTCAGCAAGATTTAATCAAGAAATCACTCATCAGTACAAGCAACAATCAATTAGGGTTTTGTTCTCCCTTCATTTCAAATGAATCATCTTCATCAATAATCAACATTTGGTCCTCAGAGATTCATTTTCAACAAGCTCAAAGGCTCTGAATCAACCAGATTAGGGTTTTGACTGAAGCTAGCATACTCCTGACTTTTGCTCAGGATTTGACCTAATGACTTGGGACATGATATCAAGACCCCAAGTGCATCATTTTGACCTAATCCATTGACTCAAGACATCTCCTACACAAGGATTGATCAACAGTGAAATTTCAAATCATCAGATTAGGGTTTTGAACTATCAGGGACTAAAATCAGGGATCACATTTGGGAAACCCTAAAAATCCCCAGGAAGTCAATCAAAGGTTTCAATCATCTTCAAATAATCCCTATGACAATATCCAATGAAAATTGTGTCTCAATTCAAGATCCACAGTCATCAATTTCATCAGGTCGACAATTAGGGTTTTTGACCTAATTCACTGAACCACTGACTTTTTAATCAGGACATGGTGCCACAACTCAAAATATGGCTCAATATCCTCTAATGCTTCAATGTGATCCATTCATACCATTCATATGGTGAGGATAGCCTGTTTCATTTGAAATCTCCAGAAACGCGATTCGTCTGAAAAAGTCAACTGTACAAGATCACCATTGACTTCTGGGGAATTTTGGTCAACCATGACTTTTGAAGTTAAAAATCATCAATATATGATATATGAAGTCATTTGATCAAGAAAAATCAAGAAAATCAATCAAGAATCAAAAAGTCAAAAGTTTGACTTTCCATACTTAGAAAATTTTCTAAGTGTTTTTCATGGTTTTTTCCAAACTTTGGAAGGGAATTTCTCAAAATTTCACCTACAAACTGAAAAAAACTTCCAACATGAAAGTTGTAGATTTTGATCCAATAAACAACTTTGACAGATATAAATTTTTTCCATAAGATCAACCATTTAAGAGATATGGAGCTTCAAAGTTGGCATCTTTGGAAAATTTCACTTGAAACTTCATTTTTCTCAAAGTTCATGGATCTTTTTCACCCACTTCCTTAAGAATCTTGAAGAAACTTTCAACTAGGGTTTTGAAGTGTGTAATATGAGCTTTCCAAAATGTCCAAGAACATGAAAAAATATGGGGTGTAGCTATGGTTTTGAATTATGCATTTAGTGATCATTTTCACTTGAATTTTCACCATTTTTCACTAAGTTTCAAGACTACATGACCTATAATCCAAGCAATGATGCATAGAAGCAATAATTGAGAGATATTCTCTGATTAGAAGATCAGAATGGAAGAGGATAAGAAGCTAGAGTTTTAACCATGGTTTGGTCACTTTAACCCTTTTGCATTAAATGTAAAAGATTCCTTTTTATCTCTTAAGCCAAATCATCATTCTTGATCAACTTGCAAGAGCTTTGTATTCAGAAACTTTGGCCTATAAATAGAGGTGCAAATCACTCTTCAATTCACACCAAAACCTCACAATTATAGGTTTTCTCTCTTCTTTCTTGAATTGCAAGTTTCTTAAGTTTCAAAGAGGTAAAATGCTCAACCTCTAAACCTTTGAAGTTCTGAGCAAAATGATGCTTCCCACAACTCATAAACATCATTTGGAAGTTGTTTGATCCATCCATACACCCCAAAAACACCAAGAACTCAAAATCACTACCTCACTTCCATATGAACACATATTGAGCCTTATCATGCCAAATCTCACCCAAGCTCATTTCTGTCTAAGCTAATCATCCAAACACATCCTATATACCATATATGAGCTGTTCCAACCATCATCCATGACCTGTAACTCCAAAATCACATAGCATGATTCTCACTTGAGCCATACTGCAGATCGGGTTCCATAGCTTTACACAGATGAATCCAAACAGTTCCAAGCATTCAAACATGTTTCCTAAGGTTCATTGAAGGTGTTCAGATCAAGAAACAACATCTGGGAGCCCTCATTTGCAGAATTCGATTTCCAGTTTGGCCGTTTTTGAAGGTAAGTCACTTGAACTTCAAACTCATATTTGCACGCATCATAAATGAAATGTGAGCATACCATCTTGTTTCTGCACCTATGAGGATCATTAACCCTCAATCAATTGCATCATAACTTGCATATACACGATTTCACATTGAATTTCAGTTCTAGGGTTCTTCATGTTCATGCGAAAATTGATCCCCTTAGAGTGAAAATAAATGAATTATGAGGACACCATCATGTTCCTCGTGAAAAACCGAGTAAGATAGACCCTTTGATTGATCAAAACAACACAGTTTTGAAGAATTTTGAAAATCAGTTGAAGGTGTGTTCTTGGCGCCATTTTTGTTTCAGAAATTTCAAATATCAGGTTTAAAATATAATCAATTGAACGCGTGTGTCTTACAAGCTGCGCGCGCAGCCCAGTTGGTAAGTGTTTTGGCCGGTGAGAGAGAGGGTGTGGGTTCAAGCCCTTGTGTAGACAAAACCCAATTTTTTATCACCATTTTTCTCTATTTTCTCTACAACTTTAACCCATTAATTAACCAATCAAATTAATTCATTTTCTCTTCATTTTTTACACACCTCTTATTTAATATACATATTTTGACAATATAAAAAAAATCACAAAAAAAGATTTATTTGATATGCTTTTAATTAGGTTTAAAATGATACATTTTTAAGTGTTTTTAAATACTTTAAATATTGTTTTTTTCATTTAATTTTCAAACCTAATCACTTGTAAATATTTTTGTGATCAAACCCTAATCACTTAGGTCTTAATTAAGCATTAAAATTTGATTTTAACTTAATTAAGTTGACTTTTGTCGAATTCAAATTGTTTTAAAATAAACGTTTATTTCTTTTCAAAACAATAAACCATTTCTTTTTGAAACTATTGATTAAATCTTTTTAATTGATCAATCGATTTTCAAAACGATGTGGGGCCTCTCGAATATTAGAGAGTATAAGACCCACTCCTTTTTCCTTTTACAATTTTTCTTTATACAGAAAACTCTTTCAAAAAACAAACTTTCAAGCAGTTTTTTTTCAAACAACGCGTCTGTAAATAAAACGATCAACCATGTTTTGTAAATGAAACACGGGCCTCCATGTAGGTATAAGTCCCAAGCCCCTTTTGTACATACCCATTCCAGTACATGAAATTAGGTATTTCATTGTACGCCTTTTGTACATATCTCAATCAATGCGTTTTTTTAAACTTTGAATAACAAACCAAAAATGAAGGTTTCTTTAAATCTTCCCAAAAATATACCATGGGCCTCCACGTAGGTATAAGTCCCAAGCCCTTTTTGTGAATACCTGTTTACATAGCTTTGAATAAACTCAAGTGGACCTCTCCTCGAGTATAAGTCCCGAGCCCCGTATATACAAATGGATCATGCTTACAGGTATATTTCCTTCATAAACTCCATTGTAACACACACCTTGTCATATATATGTGTGTTGAAAAGTATATTTTCGGCAAATATTTTTATATCGTATCCACCGAGATTGGGTGATATTACCGCCGTTCTATAGTTGTGATCATTTTAAGTTGATAAGAAAAAATGAGTTTGGTTTGTGTTTGGAATTTATCTTGAATTTTAGAAACAAACTAAGATAGTAAAATAAGATTTTCTCAAATAAAAATGCTTTGCCAAGATTAGTGTTCACTATTCCAAACTCATGCATTCCCTCAAACCATGTATATGAATTCTCATCTCATGAATACAATCTAGTATTGCCTCAATAAGACTTATGTCTAAGTAATATTGTAACAATTGTTAAATAACACTTTAGGCAATTTCTTCACCTAAACATAAATCTAACCATCATTATTTAGCAATACACATGGTAAACAATTCATAAGTCTATTTCTACAACTCATGCATTGTTTGAATAAATCTCTAAAACAACATTTATATTATCTTTTTCAACAATAATATAAATCAAAGATAAGAGTTCAAAACAAGAGATTCATACTATATTCATTCAATGAGAGATTCACATACATGAAGGTTTAAGAGAGATACATAGAGTTATGAAGAATAGCTACCTCTAATCTTGACAAAGAAATAGGGTTTAGTTCCTCATCACCATGGTTGCAAGCTCACAAAGATGATAAATTTCGTTTTTGGCTTTTGCTCTCTTTTCTCTCTATATTCTTTCTTGCAAAACTGAATAATAAATTAAAACCTAAGTTTTGAGATATTAATCTCTTACACCAAGTTTATCTTTCCAATAAGACAAAAAGAAATGATTGCTAGACTCTTTTTTAGCCTCCCTAAGTGACCAATAGAAATGAATAGCCCCAAAAAGTGCTCTTTTGTTGTCTACCACGCCACCACTTCACATGCCTCCATAAAAGTCAGACTCTTCACTTAACACGCTGGCAGGATTCGCTCAGTTCGCGGCACCAACAGGAGGACGCGGCGCCAACTGAGTTGACTTGGACATCTCTGATTTTTACTCAGTTCGCGGCGCCAACTAGAGGACGCGGCGCGAACTGGCTTGATGATGACTTCTTCCTTGTTTACTTGGCAGCTCCCTTGTGTTCTCTCCGCTCGTATCCTCTTTGATCACTTCATGATGTAACATTCTGCAAAACTAGAGAAGAAAGTGAAATATCTACTCAAATCACATAATAACGAGACTAACTTCAATTTCTTGCACTTTGTGTGAGTAAAGCGCGTGATTTGCAAATAAAAGTTATTAAAGGGACCAATAAAAAGATATGAATTACACTACAATTTGGTCCCTAACAACTCTCCCCAACTTGCCATTTTGTTTGTCCCTAAACAAAAATTCTCAACAAAGAACACAAAGGAAGGCAAGAAAATGATTCACAAAATTTCAAGCAATTGGGTGGTTCAAAAGCATAAGGCTCATTTGTGGTACACCTGCCTCAATACTAGAGCAAGGCAATAATGATCAATGGTTGTGCGCAAAAAATACATATCAAAAAGTTCCAAAAGGTACATGTCAAGTTTGAATCATTCCTACACACAATTTGAGTAATATGAGATTATGAAGGGTCCTTTCACTCACCCGAACAAATAAATCAACAACACCTAAATTATGCATTCATCAAGACAAAACACCAATTATGTGAACAAAATGAGAATCAAAGGTCTTTCATGGGTTGTAGTGGGGCTTGGTTTACAAGGAAGGGATAAAATCGAAGGAAATCTAACAAAAGTTCCTAAGGGAGCATTTCTCCAAATTCACTCAATAAATTTCCTTAAACCCAATTTTCTTTTCTTCACATTCCACAACCGGGGGGCTTTTTCTTACTTGACACTTATAAGTGTTGAGTCTTTTCTATTTCTTTGGCTCAAATTTTTTCACAAATATGCACTTGTCCTATTTCAACAAGAGATATTAATTTTCTTTTATTGACCAATTCTTTATTATTCACAACACTAATGGTTCTCCCCAACTTTTTCTTTTCCTACCAAATTGATAACAAAAATGCTCCCAAAGGAAAATAAATTGCAACCAAAATGGTTAAGGGTTTACACACACAAAAGAGTAGGATTCATTAATTCAACAATTAAGCAATAATGACTTGAAATGAATCCTAAAAAGCTCAAAGGGGGAAAACAAGGGATGTTCCTCACAAGGTTGATTGATTTGCTATTTTTGGCCAAGTGGTTTCTCTCCTTTTAACAATGCCTTATCATTTTCTCAAATGTTCACAACAAGGATCAATGCATGATTAAACATAATAAAAATGTGTCAAAATAATGTTCGGTCTCCCGCATTTGGTGTACATTGGAAGGCTACCTCACACATGGTTAAGTTCTAAATGATTCAAAAAGACATGTAATTCTAAGAACTTATGCTATAAACTTTTGCACAAACCATCAAATAATTATTGCAAAGTCTAGTAAGTGGTAAAAGTGTACCTTGAATTTGCCGCATACCATTCTTATCATTACCACCCCACTTGCTCACTTGGATCCTCCTTCACATGCCCCTTTGTTTCTTCGTTCGCATGAAAAATCACAAACAAACAAAATTTCTTTTAGCAAGCACGGCAACAAAGTTATTGCAACATCAATCACAATTCATCATCCACACAAAAGCAAAATTGAAATAAGTCTTCAAAAGTCAACAACTTAAAAAGTACACAAACCAAATTTTTAACAAAAAGTACTTAAATGGAAATGCTAGAATTTTAAAATTGCTGAAAATAAAATCCTAAACTACAACTATCAAACTTCATATTCAAGCATCTTCATCATCACCACCTCCGACCGGTCCGAGGGTGTCTTCCATCTCGGTGTCCACATTCGCGGTTCCACTTCCGCTCGCATGACTGCTGCCTCCCCCCATAAAAGCTGGCCTGCCCTCAGGCCAATTAGCATATGCCACATAATCCGCCTGGGAAGGGAAGGTGCGAGCCTCCGGTGCCAAAAAAGTGTTTTGAAATTGTTGTTGCATGGCATCAAAAAGAAAGGTTTGAGACCTCCTTGAAGCCTCAAAATTCTCGCAGCAGTAAGAAGCGAACTCCATTTGATTGAAAACAGGCGCACGGCGTGCACGCTGCCTGGAGGTGGAGGTTCCTGCTCTCTCGGCCCTATTTGTTGCCCCCTCACAAAACCTGCTCACAAAATAATCGTTAATCACAGAGGTAATAGTAAAATGCACTTCCTGGGGAATTGGTACATTTGCTTTCCTGCACAACCCCATGATCAACCCTGGATAAATGAGATTCCCGGCCTTTCCACCAAATTTCGTCCCACTTGTTGCCTCTTTTCGCAACTCATTGGCTATGATGGATGCGATGTCGACTGATTGTCCGTCCATAATGAATGACATCAAGCATGCCACTTCAATGGGAATGGTGGTGGTGTGAGATCGGGGCCTGAAATTGTTTAACATTAGGACAAGGAGAGCTCGAGCCTCCAAAGTGAAATCTTCCCTTCTCCAATTTTTTGCATGTCCCTGCTCATTGAGCACATAAGTTCTGCCCTCTTGACACAACTTGCTGCTCACCCAATCATAATCCCAATCGGCGGCATCATTCTTCATTCGGTAGGCGCATTTTTCTCCCTCTCTCAACTGTAGGGGGTTTCCTATAAAGTTGTTGATCGCGTCTCTGTTAAAGACGATAATTTTGCCCCTCACTTTAGTCCTATAATGATAGGCTCTTCCCTCTTCCACTTGCAGGGCATTGGCGTAAAATTCACGCACAATGTCATAGTTGATATCTCTCACCGGTTCACATAATTGCCCCCACTTACGCCCTTCTATTATACTGACAATCCTGCTGAACTTTCCATTCGGGTTGAATTGGACCAACCTTTCGGCCACACTTGTTCTCTGAACCAGGTCATTGTACCTCTCTTCACATTCGTCACTGAGAAATTTGCTTACCACTCTGCTGGGGGCTGAGGTCTTAGTACGTTTAGACATCTGCACACAAAACAACCAGCACAACAACACAAACACCCAAGATTATCAGCACAAGACAACAAAAATATGGTGGCTGAATTCACTGGGTTCGCGGCGCGAGAAGAAGGACGCGGCGCGTCCTGGGCGAAACCCAGAAATTCAACCAGCAGACATGGCAACATCCATGTTGTCCTCACAGCAATGGTAAAAAATTGATTCTAACACCTTTCAATTTAACAAAAACAACTAGCTTAAGTTCTGAATTTAAGATGCTACACATGCAAGCTTGAACAATCTCTCTATTCTAACCCTAAAAAAAATAAATTTTAAAAGGAAAGAAAAGGACAGATCTAGAACCACATACCTTGAGTGAGAGTGTTAGAGTGAGAATTAAAGATGCAAGATAGGGTTGTGAGAGTGGGTGTTGTGGAGTGAGGGAGGTAGGGTTTTTCTGCTTGAGAGGAAGAACTTGAGAGAAGAAAATGAAAAGCATGAAGAATGAAATGAGACAAGGAAGAACCTTAAAAAGCCAAGTGACTATCTGAGTTCCGTAAGTGACGCGACGCGAAACAGTGGACGCGGCGCGTACTGAGTGGTTTTTGAAAACATTTGATTCTGCCACTTTGTTCGCGGCGCGAAACATGGGACGCGGCGCGTACTGAGTGGTTTTTGAAAACCTTTGATTCTGCCACTTTGTTCGCGGCGCGAATCTGGGGACGCGGCGCGTCCGTAGCAGGTTTTTCTTTGAAAAACAGTATTCCACATAATTTTTAACGGCACACGCATATTACGAAACCAGTAACTAATTAAAACAACAAAGATAAAAGTGAAACTTACGACGTTGGGTTGCCTCCCAACAAGCGCTTTGTTTAACGTCGTTTGAGCTCGACGGTCCATGATGATTCAAGGTTCGATAAGCGAAATCACGCTTACATCTCGATTGAAATCACCACCATGATACACCTTCAGTCTTTGCCCATTTACTGTCCAGTTGGCCTTAGTCTTTGGGTCCTCCACAACAATTGCTCCATAATTACGAACTTCCCTTACTACAAATGGTCCCGACCATTTTGATTTTAATTTGCCCGGAAAAAGTTTCAGCCTAGAGTTGAAGAGGAGTACCATTTGTCCTTCATGAAATTCTTTTGACCTCACTTTACCATCATGATACTTTTTCACTTTTTCTTTGTAAAGTTTATTTGAGTGATAAGCGGTGTCTCTTAATTCTTCAACTCTATGAAGCTGATCTTTCCGTTTTAATCCGGCTAAATTGGAATCAAAGTTTAAAAATTTGAGAGCCCAAAGTGCCCTATGTTCCAACTCAACCGGCAAATGGCAAGTCTTACCATAGACCATTTGGAATGGTGTCAAACCTATTGGAGCCTTAAGTGCAGTGCGATATGCCCACAAGGCTTCATCCAACTTTGTAGACCAATCTTTCCTCGCACTTGAAACGGTCTTCTCAAGAATCCGTTTAATTTCCCTATTAGAGACTTCGGTCTGACCGTTAGCTTGAGGATGGTAAGGAGTGGTGGTTTTGTGCTTGACACCATAATGTTCTAACACTTTTTCCAATGGTGCATTACAAAAATGAGAACCACCATCACTTACCAAAACTCTAGGCGCACCAAAACGGGAAAATATGTTTTTCTTTAAAAATTTGATTACCGTTTTGGAGTCGGCCTTGGGTGAAGCACTTGCTTCAACCCATTTGGACACATAGTCAACCGCAACGAGAATATATTCATTACCCAAAGACGGAGGAAATGGGCCAACAAAATCAATGCCCCAACAATCAAATACTTCAACTTCCAGCATGTTGGTTAGTGGCATTTCATCCCGTTTGCCTATTCCCCCACTTCTTTGACATTGATCACAACTTTTAGCGTGTTCATGGGCATCTTTAAACAATGACGGCCAATAAAATCCCGATTGAAGGACTTTCGTGGCTGTACGTAAACCGCTATAATGACCCCCGTATGGAGAATTGTGACAATGCCAAAGAATGTCTTTGGACTCTTCACTCGTGACACACCTTCTTAAAATATTGTCCACTCCTACCTTGAAAAGGTATGGATCATCCCACACATATTGCTTGGCATCGGACAAGAATTTCTTCTTTTGATTACTAGTGAGGTCTTCCGGTATCAAACCGGTTGCCTTAAAATTTGCAAAATCGGCAAACCAAGGCCTCACTTGTATCGCATAGAGTTTCTCGTTCGGGAACTCCTCTCTCACCTCACTTTCTTTCATTGTCACATCTATATTGACCAAACGAGACAAATGGTCCGCCACCAAATTTTCGGACCCTTTTTTATCTCGGATTTCTAAGTCAAATTCTTGCAGCAAAAGAATCCAACGGATCAATCTTTGCTTAGAATCCGGTTTGGTCAACAAAAATTTAATGGCTGAATGGTCCGTATAAACAACTACTTTAGAACCGATCAAGTAAGCTCTAAACTTTTCCAAGGCATAAACTATAGCTAGTAATTCCTTCTCCGTAGTAGCATAATTTATTTGTGCTTCATTCAAAACTTTACTAGCATAGTGAATTGCATGGAAAATTTTAGATCTTCTTTGACCCAAAACAGCCCCGACCGCATAATCGCTAGCATCACACATAAGTTCAAAATCGAGTTTCCAATTCGGTGCAACGATTACGGGTGAGGTGACAAGTTTTTCTTTAAGCTCATGAAAGGCTTTTAAACAAGACTCATCAAAGTTAAAAGTCATACCTTTGTTGAGCAAATTGCTCAATGGCCTGGCTATCTTGGAGAAATCCTTGATGAACCGCCGGTAGAAACCCGCATGACCAAGGAAACTTCGTATTCCCTTGATGTTGATCGGTGGGGGCAGCTTCTCGATCACCTCTACCTTAGCCTTATCAACTTCCAAACCCCTTGACGATATTTTATGACCAAGAACCACTCCTTCGGTAACCATGAAGTGGCATTTCTCCCAATTAAGCACAAGGTTTGTTTCTACACATCTTCCAAGCACCACGTCTAGATTCTTCAAACATAGATCAAAAGACTCACCATAAACGGAAAAATCGTCCATAAAAACTTCAATACACTCCTCAATCAAATCTGAGAAAATCGCTTGCATACACCGTTGAAATGTTGTCGGTGCATTGCATAACCCGAACGACATCCTTCGATAGGCAAAGACACCAAATGGGCATGTAAAAGCCGTTTTTTCATGGTCCGCCGGGTTTACCGTGATTTGGTTATACCCCGAATAACCATCCAAGAAGCAATAACAGTTTTTACCGGCCAATCTCTCTAGCATTTGATCCATAAATGGTAGCGGAAAATGATCTTTTCTTGTGGCTTGGTTCAACCGCCTATAGTCGATACACATTCTCCACCCGGTTACCGTTCTTGTAGGAATCAACTCGTTCTTATCATTTCGGATGACCGTCATCCCACCTTTCTTTGGTACCACTTGAACCGGACTTACCCATGCGCTATCGGAGATGGGATAGATCATCCCGGCTTCCAATAGCTTAATCACCTCTTTCCTAACCACTTCCTTCATAGACGGATTCAAACGCCTTTGTGGTTGTGCTACGGGTTTGAAATCATCCTCCATCATGATGTTGTGCATGCAATAAGCTGGGCTAATTCCCTTCAAATCGGACAGCACCCAACCTAAAGCTCCCTCATTTCTCTTGAGCACCTCAATTAACTTCTTTTCCTCCTCTGGTGATAGAGCACTACTAATTATCACCGGTTTGGTGAAATTCTCGCCAAGGAAGACATACTTCAAATGAATGGGTAGCACCTTTAGTTCAACCTTCGGTTCTTCATCTTTCCTATTCACATCTAGTTCCTCGACCTTTTCCTCTTTTTGCTTAATTTCTCCACAAGACTCCAACTTTTCCAAGATGACTTCAATTTCTTTTTCTTCATCTTCAAGGGAATTGTTGTAAGCTCCGATGAGAGTTTTCTCCAACGGATTAGAAGTATGAATATGATTACACACTTCCACAACTTCCTCTTCAATTGCATCAATGCGAAAGACATCGTGCTTGTCCTTGGGGTGTTTCATGGCTTCAAAGAGATTAAAAGTGACTTCCTCATTGTCCACTCTCACTTTCATGAGTCCATCATCAATGTCTATCATCATCCGGGTTGTTTTCATGAAAGGCCTTCCAAGAATTAATGGAACATCTCTATCTTCTTCCATATCTACCACCACAAAATCTACTGGAAATAAGAATTTATCAACTTTGACCAACATGTCTTGAGCAACTCCGTAGGGTGAAGTTGTTGACTTATCCGCTAGTTGCAATGTCATACGGGTAGGTTTATCTCGACATTCCCCAATCTTTTTATGATAGATAAGGGAATTAGATTTATGCTCGATCCTAAATCAATGAGACCATTCCCGATGTAAGTGTCTCCGATGGTGACCGGCAAGATGACTCGTCCCGGATCGGATTCCTTCCTTGGGAGATTTCTTTGGATGATAGCACTACATTGGGCATCTAGCAAGACTGTTTCATTTTCCGGATACCGTTTCTTCTTGGTGAGAATGTCCTTCAAGAATTTTGCATATTTTGGCATATGTTCTAATGCTTCGGAAAATGGAATATTTATTTGAAGTTGCTTGAATATATCCATAAACCTTGCATTTTGCCTCTCATTCTCCTTCCTTGATGGTGCATGTGGGTAGGGTAGATGTTGAATGGGTCTTGCATTCACTCCTTCTTTGTTTTTCTTCACACTTTTATCTTCTTTTCTACTTCCATCTTTTTCTTTTTCTTTTTCGACTACCTCCTCCTCTTCTTTTTTTTTTTTCTTTTTCTACCACTATCTCATCCTCCTCACCCTCAACAACAACAAATCCATCATCCTCCACTACTATTTCCTTTCTCTCCCCATTACTCACTTCCTTGCCACTCCGTGTAATAATTGCCTTGCAATACTCCTTTGGGTTAGGTTGAGTGTTTGCGGAAAAAGAAGGTCCCGTTTGTTGTTCGGCCAATTGTTTTGCAAGCTGCCCCACTTGATTTTCTAAGTTCTTTATGGCAGCCACATTAGTCTTTTGGTTCTCCATAGAAACTTGCATGAATTGGTTGAGTGTATCTTCCAACTTTGAGCCTCCTCCTTGAGATTGTTGACCTTGGCCTTGTGGATTCGGACTTTGATATGGACTTTGATGTTGATTGTGTTGGTTGTTAAATCTTGAGGGTTGGAAACCTTGGTTGTTCCTTTGATAACCTTGATGTTGGTACGGAGGTTGCCTTTGATAGCCTTGATGTTGGTTGTTCACAAAATTAACTTCCTCTCCTTCGGGTGGTGGACAAAAGCCGGTAGGGTGATCACCTTTGCAAAGTTCACAACTTGCTACTTGAGAAGTCATTTGCATTTCATGAATCTCCTTCATTTGTTGTGGGAGCTTTGACATTTGCTTGGTGAGTAACTCGACTTGTTGAGAAAGGATTTTGTTTTGAGCGAGGATAGCATCATTGGTGTTTAATTCAAGAACTCCCGGCTTCCTTTGTGATGGACTCCTATCATGTTGAGTTTGGAGATCATTGAGTGCCATGCGATCGATTATCATTGTTGCATCCTCCGCACTTTTTGACATTAAAGATCCACCCGCGGTAGCATCCAAAAGTGTTTTGTGCACCGGTTGAAGTCCATTGCGGAAGATGTGAATTTGTGTGAGATCATCGAACCCATGACCCTTGCATTTTCTAAGCATGGATTTAAATCTTTCCCAAGCCTCATTTAAGGATTCGTTGCCTCCTTGAGTGAAAACCGCAATTGCCGTTTTGGCTTCCATGAATCGGGATTGAGGAAAAAATCTCTCTAAAAACTTCTCTTCCAATAGATTCCAATCCGTCATCACGTTTGGTGGTTGATCAAGATACCACTCTTTGGATTTCCCCACTAATGAATGTGGAAATAGTCTCTTGAACAATGATTCTTCATTTGCCGCATCAACTCCCGTTGAACCCGCTATCTCATAAAATTTGGTGAGATGTGCAAAAGGGTCTTCATGATCCATTCCGGTGAATGGGCTTGCATAAACAAGTTGAAGTATTCCGGTCTTCATTTCCGTATTTGCACCACCTTGAGCATTGCGTGCGAATTGGGCGGTACGTCTTGGACTATTGGCGGACATTTCGGTTGGAACCACACCCGCCATGTCTCCTTCAAATGTGTCTACAACTACTTCTTCAATTTGATTGTTGGAAGAAGTAGATGCCTCCTCTCTTTGTCTCTTCTCTTGAGCTAACTTTCTTCTTCTTCGTGTCTTGCTATTGAGCTTTCGAAGTGTTCTTTCAATTTCGGGGTCAAAATGAAATTGCTCTTCTGTAGCTTTTTCTCGCATGCACAAGAATCTACAAAACTAGCAAACCAAGTGAAACGCAAAAGAGTTTAGAATAAAGCAACAACTTAAAATAATGAACTATTGCAATGCTTGCAATATCAAACGCCAATCCCCGGCAACGGCGCCAATTTGTTGAAAAGTATATTTTCGGCAAATATTTTTATATCGTATCCACAGAGATTGGGTGATATTACCGCCGTTCTATAGTTGTGATCATTTTAAGTTGATAAGAAAAAATGAGTTTGGTTTGTGTTTGGAATTTATCTTGAATTTTAGAAACAAACTAAGATAGTAAAATAAGATTTTCTCAAATAAAAATGCTTTGCCAAGATTAGTGTTCACTATTCCAAACTCATGCATTCCCTCAAACCATGTATATGAATTCTCATCTCATGAATACAATCTAGTATTGCCTCAATAAGACTTATGTCTAAGTAATATTGTAACAATTGTTAAATAACACTTTAGGCAATTTCTTCACCTAAACATAAATCTAACCATCATTATTTAGCAATACACATGGTAAACAATTCATAAGTCTATTTCTACAACTCATGCATTGTTTGAATAAATCTCTAAAACAACATTTATATTATCTTTTTCAACAATAATATAAATCAAAGATAAGAGTTCAAAACAAGAGATTCATACTATATTCATTCAATGAGAGATTCACATACATGAAGGTTTAAGAGAGATACATAGAGTTATGAAGAATAGCTACCTCTAATCTTGACAAAGAAATAGGGTTTAGTTCCTCATCACCATGGTTGCAAGCTCACAAAGATGATAAATTTCGTTTTTGGCTTTTGCTCTCTTTTCTCTCTGTATTCTTTCTTGCAAAACTGAATAATAAATTAAAACCTAAGTTTTGAGATATTAATCTCTTACACCAAGTTTATCTTTCCAATAAGACAAAAAGAAATGATTGCTAGACTCTTTTTTAGCCTCCCTAAGTGACCAATAGAAATGAATAGCCCCAAAAAGTGCTCTTTTGTTGTCTACCACGCCACCACTTCACATGCCTCCATAAAAGTCAGACTCTTCACTTAACACGCTGGCAGGATTCGCTCAGTTCGCGGCACCAACAGGAGGACGCGGCGCCAACTGAGTTGACTTGGACATCTCTGATTTTTACTCAGTTCGCGGCGCCAACTAGAGGACGCGGCGCGAACTGGCTTGATGATGACTTCTTCCTTGTTTACTTGGCAGCTCCCTTGTGTTCTCTCCGCTCGTATCCTCTTTGATCACTTCATGATGTAACATTCTGCAAAACTAGAGAAGAAAGTGAAATATCTACTCAAATCACATAATAACGAGACTAACTTCAATTTCTTGCACTTTGTGTGAGTAAAGCGCGTGATTTGCAAATAAAAGTTATTAAAGGGACCAATAAAAAGATATGAATTACACTACAATTTGGTCCCTAACAATGTGCTTGTTCATATTTGTTCATATTTGTTCATGTACTTGTTCATATTTGCTCGTACTTGTTCATACTTTTGATTGTGTTATACGTGCCTGTTCAACTTAGTACAACACTAGGTTCCCCATAGCCTCCTATTGGGCTTCGTGCAAAGAATCTCCACTAGTTTAGGTTAGGACATAGAGTATGGTTTCCCGGTGAAATCGCTCTAAGAGCTCAAACCAACTATACCATGCCTCCCCTTGGGCTTTGTACAAACGAGTGACCCTCCCATAGCCTCCTCTTGGGCTTACAATGCAAGGACCCTGGATTGTCCCTCCCATAGCCTCCTCTTGGGCTTACAATGCAAGGACCCTCGGATAGCCTCCTCTTGGGCTTCGTACAAGGACCCACGGGCTTCTTATAAGCATCCCCAATATCCAAATCAAATACCCTAGGAGATTAGACATTTTTCATCTCTATGATAGGAGTATCTCTTCTATATCATCACAAACAATCAATCAATCAAACTTTTTGCCACGAGGCTGGCTGATTAATCAAAACTTTTTGTCACAAGGCTGACTTCATTGAAGTTTTTGCCACAAGGCTGGTTAAACAACAAAAACATCTTTATCATTCTAAGCGCCATAAGTGGCACAGCCCCGGGCTTATAATGAAAAGATTTTCAAACAAAAATCAAACAGATGTATGTGATGATATAGATTAGATACATCGAACATTTAGATGACATTTGTCTATTTTCCTTTGCTTCCACTAGCATAAGTGGGAACTACGATTGCTCTGACTTTCTCAACATCCCTTTGAGAATACGTAGGCACAAGGTCGTATCCTTGGCGAGCAAAACTTCTCCCTCAAACCACTCAAACCTTAGCACCCGTAGACCTTGAGCTACAGATGCTCTGATTCCCTCTAAGGGATATGTATGCAGAGGATCGCGATGATCTTTGCGAGCATAATCAAACAAACACCTTAGGTCCCACCTCTTTCTCACAAGAACCTCCACCATAACAAGAATGGAATAAACAAAGCAAAGAAACCTATAGAGTACTATAGATACGTTGGGTGCTAATACCTTCCCTTCGTATAACCAACCCTCTTACCCAAGATCTCTCCCCACTTTTAAGGTTATTGCAGCTTTTTTCCTTTTCCTCTTTTGGAAACAATAAAAAGTTTGGTCCGTACAAAAGAAAAATCATTTTTTGAGCACTCGAGCCCAAAGAAGGCATCAGGTGTCTCATTTAGAAAAACAACGATTTTTCCCCGCGACAGAAAAATGGCGACTTCACTGGGGACCTCTTTTTATTGTTTCCAAAGAAAGGGTTATTTCTATTTGTTTTGTTTTTATTTTGTTCTTGTTTGGTTCTTTGGTTCTGTTACTTGTGTGGTTCTGTTACAAGTGATACATTATGGACAAATCCTAACCCGGATTAAGTACACATAAGAAATTAGGTGGAGGGTATAGTCATGTGCAGGCGCACGTGAGAATCCTTCCGCTCAGTGGAGGTTCCTTGTTTGTAATATATGTTTAGCGAGTTAATTGCGAAGACATTGTTGCTTTCATTGAACTGTAGAAGCTGAGTTGGCTGTAGAACCCCAACCCATCCTGGCCTTATTAGGTTGTGGTGCAGCAACTATTCAGGTGTAGACTTGGATTAGTTGTCATGCGGAGAACCACACTCAGACGAGTTTTTCTTGAGAATATTGCTGGCTCACAAGTTCAGTTGTGCAAGCCGGTAATATCCGAAAGAAAAATGTAGACTCTGACGTATCAGTAGAACATGTTTTGCAGGTGATAAACCCTAATACTATCCCATGTCTGGTTCTCTGACCTCATGCTCGTGACGTTGGACCTTTGAACCTATGTGTACTATGTTTGAATTACCATGTTTGTAGTACCATGTTTGCGTTACCATGTTTGAACTACCATGTTTGCTTTACCATGTTTGAATATGTGGCATCCATGCATCCATGCATTCATACATCCATAAAAAACATAAAAAAAATCTTTTTCCATAAAAACATGATTTTTTCCAAACAATTAGAGAATTTTCTTTGCAAACATTATAGGATTAGGTTATGGAGTGGGTAAAAAGGCATACCAAGAGGTACGGTTTCAAAGAGCCTAATGTGGAAAGACTAAAAGAGTTAGCGTCTTTTGTACAAGATCCTTCTGATTTTAGGAAAAGCCATGGAAAGCTTTTGCCTATCTTGAACACTCATGTTGATGAAGGACTTCTCAAAACTCTGGTTCAGTTTTATGATCCCGTCTACCGGTGTTTTACCTTTCCAGACTATCAGTTGGTACCAACCTTGGAAGAATATGCCAATATTTTGGGTATTCCTGTGTCTGACAAAATACCTTTCAATGGTTTGGAAGCCATTCCTAAGTCACCAGTCATTGCAACAGGTACCCATTTGAAGAAATCTGAAATAGAGAGTAATTGGACTACCAAAGGAAACCTTCCAGGTTTGCCTTCACAGTTTCTAATAAAGAGAGCCTTTGATTTCATCGAGACTGGTAGCATGATAGCTTTTGAAGCTGTACTAGCCTTGCTCATCTATGGGTTGGTTCTGTTTCCCAATATCGACGACTTTGTTGATATCAATGCTATAAAGGTCTTTTTGAATGGAAATCCCGTTCCGACTCTGCTTGGTGACATGTATTTCTCTGTCCATCATAGGAATCACCAAGGTGGTGGAATTATTGTATGTTGTGCACCTCTGTTGTTTAAATGGATTGTTTCACACTTACCTAAGTCTCCCATTTTCACGGAAAACCGGGAAGGTTTACGTTGGTCTCAAAGACTTATGTCTCTTACTAATAATGATATTCAGTGGTATACCTTGGCTCGCTGCGGTACAGAAACCATTGAAAGTTGTGGAGAATTCGCCAACGTACCCCTCATTGGTACACAAGGAGGAATTAACTGCAATCCGGTCCTAGCCCGACGACAACTCGGGTATGCAAATTCAACTAAACCCATTGGCCCTACAGTGGAAAGCTACTTCTATCAGGAAGGAAATGATCCTCAAGGGTTGAAGACAAAAATGGTGAAAGCCTGGTACGACATCCGATGGAAAGAAAAAGGTGAGATAAAGAACTGTATTGCTACGAACGCCTATACCTGTTGGGTGAAGAAAAGAGCAAGGGAGTTTCAAATGCCTTATGATTATGAAAAACCCATGTTCCCTGTGGTACCTCAACGACCCAACATTCCTGCTATGGAGGAATACCAAGACACTTTGACCAAGATGAGGATAGAAAAAGACGCTTGGAAAGAAAAATTTCGAAAAACTGATGTGGAAAACAGAAAGTTGAAGAAACAAGTGAAAGAACATGAAGAAACTCTCTATTATCAGGATGGATGGCTCATGAACAAAGATGAGAAGATCCGTCGGAAATATGCCGCAATCAGAAGATACATCAAAGAAAGCAAGAAAAAGCTTGAAGGCTCAACAAGCAACGCTCCAACTCCTGACAATTGGAAGAATGTGGTTGACAAGCTGAGAGCTGAAAAGGCCGAGTTGAAAGCTTACTATGGGAAAGAAATCATGAAGCTCAAGCTGCACAATGCATTTGGTTCTTCGTCTGATGAAGATGTTTAGGATTTGTTTAGATTTTCATGTATCATTTGATTCTGTAAGGAGCTACACTCCAATGTTGTAACATTTCCCATTATTTCAATAAAAGAATTGTTTGTGTTCAAATATTTGCAAAGAAAATAATCTTTAAAATGTTTGGAAAAATCATAAATTTTCTTTTTGCATACATCATTCTGCATATCGAGTCTGTTATATAGAGTCTCATCTTTTGGATCTTTCTCCATTAGATCGTCAAGCTGTCGCGTCTCAAAGTTTCTCGACCACGCTCGCAATCAGATCACAGATACAATACTCGTTCAAGCAGAAGAAGAATCATGGAAAGTTCTGAACAAGAGAATATTGAGCTTCGTGGTACAGTGACCACTCTTCAGGAAAAATTGGAAAGTCTCACTACTTTGGTTGACTCCTTAATGGCCGCACAGAATCAGCCGCCGCCACCTAACAGTCAAGCAACGGTAACATCTGAGGTCACTACTCCAGTTTCTACAGTCGCATTCAGCATTCCATCTTTCTCCATGCCAGAAGGTTGGGGCACGCCTTTCAGCTTCGGTACAGGTTTCCGCCATAATTTCTCTGGGGTTCAAACAGCTACAACTGAAGCGCCTGCTGCACAAGGTTCAGCATTTATTCCACATTCAGGGGTAACTTTTTCCCAAATCACTATGGCACTTTCTCAACCCACTATGACAGTTCCGACCCCTACGGTTCACACTGTTCCTTATGATGGCAATGAGATTTATCATGATCAAGGTGATAGCACAAATCAGCGTGATCTTGTGGGAGATCTCCAAGAGCAGTTTAACAAGATGCAGTTGGAAGTTAAAGCTATCCGTGGAAAAGATTTGTTTGGAAAGAATGCCCAGGAGCTATGTTTGGTTCCCAGTGTACAAATACCTGCTAAATTCAAGGTCCCAGACTTTGAGAAGTACAAAGGTAGTTCTTGTCCACAAAGTCATCTCGTGATGTATGCCAGAAAGATGTCTACTTATGCAGATAATCATCAGTTGCTTATCCATTACTTTCAAGACAGTTTGACTGGTGCCGCACTGAAGTGGTACACAAGCTTGGATAACACTAATATTCGAACATTCAATGACCTAGGTGAGGCCTTTGTCCGACAATACAAGTATAACTCGGATATGGCTCCAGACAGAGATCAGCTTCGGTCCATGGCTCAGAAAGATCATGAAGCTTTCAAAGAGTATGCCCAACGATGGAGAGAAACTGCTGCTCAGATTAATCCACCGTTAAAAGAGAAAGAGATGACAAAGATCTTCTTGAATACTCTCAGTCCGTTTTATTATGAACGCATGATTGCTAGTGCTCCAAGTGATTTCACCGAAATGGTAAACATGGGGATGCGTCTAGAAGAAGGAGTCCGAACCGGACGTCTGACTAAAGAAGGTGGATCTTCGAGTGGAACCAAAAAGTTCGGAAGTGGTTTCCCAAAGAAGAAAGAACAAAGTGTTGACATGGTATCCCAAGGGAGGCCAAGAGGAAATGTCAGTCATCCACGACAGATTGCTGCTATTGCGCCAGTCGTTAATACAGCACCAAACCCGGGATTTACCCCGCAGTTTCAGCAACAACAGCCTCGACAACAGGCTCAGCAGTTCAACAATAATCAGAATCGTGTACAAAGAGCTCCACAGTTTGATCCGATTCCAATGACCTACACAGAGTTGTATCCTGCTTTGATTGAAAGAGGTCTTGTTCAAACTAAAGCACCACCACCGGTACCTGAGAAACTCCCATGGTGGTACAAAGCTGAGGTCTCATGCCCTTATCATCAAGGAGCACCTGGCCATGATCTTGAGCATTGCATAGCTTTGAAATACGAAGTTCATAGGTTGGTTAGATCTAATCTTCTCTCTTTCAGAAATTTGAATCCTAATGTGCAAGCAAATCCGCTGCCCAATCATGGAGGGCATGTTGTGAACATGGTGTATGGATGTCCTGGTCCATACCGAGTCTATAATATCAATTTCTCAAGAGCAGATTTGGTACAAATGCACGCTACTCTCTGTCGAGGGCCGAGTTTTCGCCAGCATCACTACGGTTCCTGTAGCATATGTTGTGTAGATCCTCACGGATGTTCGATTGTGAGAAGAGATCTCCAAGTGCTGTTGGATAATGGTACTATTCAGATCTACAGAAATAGGGATGAAAATGAAGTTAACATGATAGGATGTTATCCGCATGAGCTTTTAGTCTCAGATATCAACTCGGAAATGCCTACAGTTAACGTCATCGTTCCTCATTTCAACATGCCCGAGCGCATGGAAGTTACTTACAACAAGCCGAAGGTTCCTGTTGCTCCTTTGATCATTTGTCTACCTGGACCTGTTCCTTATGACTCTGACAAGGCAGTTCCATACAATTACAATGCCACAATGATAAAGAATGGACAAGAAGTTCCTTTACCAACTCTCTCATCTGTCGTAAATATCGCTGATGTGAGTCGAGTAACAAGAAGTGGACGTGTGTATACTCCACTACCTCCAAAGCAGCCTGTTGCTCCTGCGACCGAACAAAATCATGTCAATATTCCAGTGGGAAATCCTGTGGAAACTCCTGTCAGTAATACAAACACTAATGTTGGTCAATCCAGTGGAACCAATGTGAATCCTGATTTTGATGAAATTTTGAAGCTTATCAAAAGAAGTGAATACAAGATTGTGGATCAGCTTATGCAGACTCCTTCAAAAATCTCAATACTTTCATTGCTGTTGAATTCAGAAGCCCACAGGGAAGCCCTGATGAAGGTCTTAGATCAAGCTTTTGTAGATCATGATGTGACTGTTGATCACTTTGATGGGATAATAGCCAACATAACAGCTTGCAACAATTTAAGCTTCTGTGATGAAGAACTCCCCGAGGAGGGCAGAAATCACAATCTTGCTTTGCACATTTCTATGAACTGTCAGTCAGACTCTTTGTCCAATGTGTTGGTAGACACCGGATCTTCCTTGAATGTGATGCCAAAGACGACTCTTGCTCGCTTGTCTTACCAAGGAATGCCTATGAAGTTCAGTGGTGTAGTTGTCAAAGCATTTGATGGATCGCGAAAATCTGTTATCGGCGAAGTCAACCTTCCCATGACAATTGGTCCACATACATTCCAAATCACCTTCCAGGTCATGGACATTCAAGCTGCTTATAGCTGTCTGTTAGGACGACCATGGATCCATGAAGCAGGGGCAGTAACTTCGACGCTCCATCAAAAGCTAAAATTTGTAACAAATGGAAAATTGGTAACAATAAGTGGAGAACAAGCCTTGATGGTGAGCCATTTATCCAATTTCTCTTTCATTAGTGCCGATGATGTGGAAGGAACTCAGTTCCAAGGTCTCTCTTTAGAAGACGAATCTTCCAAGAAGAAAGCATCAATCTCTTCTTACAAAGAGGCGGTAAAAGTAGTGAAAGATGGAACTACCACTGGCTGGGGGCAAGTTGTGATCCCTACTAAGAACGAAACCAGAGCAGGTCTCGGATGTTCACCAACATTCTCAAACTGCACCAAGAAGGATGAAACCCTTCGTCCGATCAAAGAAACGTTCCATAGTGGAGGATTCCTTAACCCAATTCCTCAAGAGGTCAATGTCCTTATTGAAGAATGCATCGAAGAAGGTCTCTCCGATAGTGAAGAAGAATGGAAATGTTATCTCAATGACTCGGGATACATATCTCAGGAAGAACCATATCATCCGTCAGAGAAACCCAAAGGCAAAGAAACTGAGCCTGTTCCTGCAGAAATCTGGGACACCTTGGGACAACCAAGTGGGAAATTTGATTATATGGTGAAATATACTGCACCTGAAAGTTACAAGATTGCGATTGAGGATATCCAACCAACTGGATGGGGAGATTCCTTTGAATATGATAGTCAACCAGAAGAGGTTTATCAGCCCTGTCAATTTTCTCAGCAGCCTGAAATTACTGAAGATTTCGGATTTAATGCATCTGCCAAGGTTTATAATCCTGAAGGTGGTTATTATCACATAAATGCCATTTTTGAAGATGAAGGGGAAGATGATCCCGCAGCTGACTCAGAAAGTGTCGCTGACAATGAGTCTCTTCATCCTGAAGACTGGGAAATACACCCTGAAAATTCTGAAGATTGTGACTCATCATATGCTCTTCAAGAAGTAGAAGAAGACCGTTTCAACTCTACAAAGAACAAGGTTGACAAACCAGGACCTTCAAATCCTGCTCGACCAGCGGTCAATGTCATTGCTGAAGATAATTCTGAGGGGAATTTTCCTGAATACATAATACACAGAGGAGTTCGTTGCTACTGGAAGGCTGTCGACGTTCCGAATGTTGTTCGCCGCTCAAAGTAATCACCTCGGTGTTATTTTGACCTCCTGCCTTGCCCAAAGCAGAGAGATGTTTTATAGGGCTTTGCTTTTAAATGTTCCGCCCAAATAACTTTGTGTATAGGGCTTTGTTTTAAAAGTTTCCCTCTTTGTCCTGCCCAAGGCAAATGAGTTTGTGTTTAGGGCTTTGTTTCAAAAATGAATCATAAATAAAGTGTCATTTTGAATTCCCTACATTATATGTTTTATTTTTGCTTTTTCTGGAAATGGTAATCCTAAAAAAAACCAAAATAAAATATAAAAAAAACTTTTTCAAAAAAAATCTGCATACACTCCTGCATTCATAAATTTTCTGAAATAGATATAAATCACATGTGCAGATTTACTATTGATAAACCCATTGAATGCAATAACCCTATGCCCTCTCCCAACTTTGAGTTTCCTGTGTTCGAAGCCGAGGAAGAGGAAGAAGAGGAGATTCCGGACGAGATCTCTCGATTACTTAAGCACGAGGAAAGAGCCATTCTGCCTCACAAAGAGCCTTTAGAAAAGATCAACTTGGGTTCTGAAGAAGACAAAAAAGAAGTGACCATTGGATCGCTGCTTGATGCTGATATCAAGAGTAAGTTGACAGACCTTCTCAAAGAATATGTTGACGTGTTTGCCTGGTCCTACCAAGACATGCCTGGGTTGGATACCAATATTGTTCAGCATTACTTGCCATTGAAGCCAGAATGTCCGCCAGTTAAGCAGAAATTGCGAAGGACTCACCCTGATATGGCTAACAAGATTAAAACAGAAGTTCAAAAGCAGCTCGACGCAGGTTTTCTAGTCACCGCTGAGTATCCTCAATGGTTGGCCAACATAGTGCCAGTTCCAAAGAAAGATGGCAAAGTCAGAATGTGTGTTGACTACCGTGACTTGAACAAGGCCAGTCCAAAAGATGACTTTCCATTACCACATATTGACATGCTGGTTGATAACACCGCTAAGTTCAACGTCTTTTCCTTCATGGACGGGTTCTCCGGTTATAATCAGATCAAGATGGCTCCCGAAGACATGGAGAAGACATCTTTCATCACCCCATGGGGTACCTTTTGCTACAAAGTGATGCCGTTTGGATTAAAGAATGCAGGCGCAACTTACCAAAGGGCAATGACTACTCTCTTTCATGACATGATGCATAAAGAAATTGAAGTTTATGTGGACGACATGATAGCCAAGTCCAGCACAGAAGAAGAACATATTGAATACCTTTTGAAGTTGTTTCAACGACTAAGGAAATATCAGCTTCGCTTGAATCCTAACAAATGTACTTTTGGGGTTAGATCTGGAAAACTCTTGGGTTTCATTGTCAGCCAAAGAGGTATTGAAGTAGATCCCGACAAAGTCAGAGCTATTCAAGAGATGCCTGCACCAAAGACTGAAAAGCAAGTAAGAGGATTTCTCGGACGATTGAACTATATCTCCAGATTTATCTCTCAAATGACTGCTACTTGTGGGCCAATTTTCAAGCTTCTCCGCAAAGATCAAGGGGTTGTATGGACTGAAGATTGCCAGAAAGCGTTCGACAGTATCAAGGAATACCTGTTAGAACCACCAATATTGATTCCTCCAGTTGAAGGAAGACCATTAATCATGTACCTTACTGTGTTGGAAGAATCCATGGGCTGTATGCTTGGACAACAAGATGAAACCGGTAAGAAGGAGCATGCCATCTATTACTTGAGTAAGAAATTCACAGACTGTGAGTCTCGTTACTCCATGCTCGAAAAAACATGTTGTGCTTTGGCTTGGGCTTCAAAACGTCTCCGCCAATACATGATCAACAAAACTACTTGGTTAATCTCCAAAATGGATCCGATCAAGTACGTCTTTGAAAAGCCTGCCTTAACAGGAAGGATTGCCCGATGGCAAATGTTGTTATCTGAATATGACATCGAGTACCGTGCTCAAAAAGCAGTCAAAGGAAGCATTCTCGCCGATCATTTGGCGCATCAACCAATTAATGAATATCAATCTCTCAAGTTTAACTTTCCTGATGAAGATGTCTTGTACTTGAAGATGAAAGATTGTGACGAACCATTACCAGAAGAAGGTCCTGATCCTGGATCAAGATGGGGCCTAATTTTCGATGGAGCAGTAAACGCTTTTGGCAATGGAATTGGGGCAATCATCATCACTCCCAAGGGTACTCATATCCCGTTCTCCGCCAGACTGCTATTTGATTGTACCAACAACATCGCAGAATATGAAGCTTGTATCATGGGTCTCGAAGAAGCCATTGACTTAAGGATCAAGATCCTCGACATATATGGAGATTCAGCCCTCGTGATCAACCAAATAAAAGACAAGTGGGAAACTTACCACCCTGGCTTGATTCCTTACAGAGATTATGCAAGACGTCTGTTGACTTTCTTCAACAAGGTTGAATTGCATCATATACCTCGAGATCAGAATCGAATGGCAGACGCCTTGGCTACTCTATCTTCCATGTTCAAAGTCAATCATTGGAACGATATGCCTACAGTTAGAATCACGCGCCTTGAAAGGCCCGCCTATGTGTTTGCAACTGAAGCAGTCATCGATGATAAACCGTGGTTCCACGATATCAAGCGCTTCCTTCAAACTCAAGAGTACCCGCTTGGGGCATCAAACAAAGATAAGAAAACTCTAAGGAGACTTTCTGGAAGTTTCTTCCTGAATGGAGATGTGCTATACAAAAGAAACTTCGACATGGTTTTGCTCAGATGCGTGGCTAGACGCGAAGCAGACATGTTAATGCATGAAGTGCATGAAGGGTCCTTTGGAACTCATTCAAACGGGCATGCAATGTCCAAGAAGATCTTAAGAGCAGGATACTATTGGTTGACAATGGAATCTGACTGTTACAAACACGTGAAGAGATGTCACAAGTGCCAGATCTACGCAGATAAGATCCATGTGCCACCGACTCTACTCAACGTTCTCTCATCTCCGTGGCCTTTCTCCATGTGGGGTATCGACATGATTGGAATGATCGAGCCGAAAGCTTCAAACGGTCATCGTTTCATCTTGGTAGCCATTGATTACTTCACCAAATGGGTCGAAGCAGCATCTTATGCCAATGTTACAAGACAAGTGGTTGTGAGGTTTATCAAGAATAACATCATTTGCCGATATGGTATTCCCAGCAAGATCATTACTGACAATGGTTCAAACTTGAACAACAAGATGATGAAAGAACTGTGTGAGGAATTCAAGATTGAGCATCATAACTCTTCTCCTTACAGACCAAAAATGAACGGCGCCGTCGAAGCCGCCAACAAGAACATTAAGAAGATTGTCCAGAAAATGGTCGTCACTTACAAAGATTGGCATGAAATGCTGCCATTTGCTTTACATGGGTACCGTACTTCAGTGCGTACTTCAACAGGGGCAACTCCCTTTTCTCTGGTATACGGCATGGAAGCTGTGCTCCCCGTAGAAGTTGAAATCCCATCAATGAGAGTCCTCATGGAGACTAAGTTATCAGAGGCTGAATGGTGTCAAAACAGATACGATCAGTTGAACTTAATCGAAGAAAAACGTATGACTGCTCTATGCCATGGACAGTTATACCAAGCAAGGATGAAACAAGCCTTCAACAAAAAGGTTCGACCTCGTGAATTTCAAGAAGGTGACCTCGTGCTTAAAAAGATCTTGTCTTTTCAACCAGATTCTAGGGGCAAATGGTCTCCTAATTACGAAGGCCCGTATGTTGTCAAAAGAACATTTTCTGGCGGCGCCATGACTCTTGCAACCATGGATGGTGATGAACTCCCACATCCTGTGAATGCTGATGCAGTCAAGAAATACTTTGTCTAAAAAATACAAAAGAACAGCTCGGTAAGTCGAAAACCCGCAAAGGGCGACTTAGGCAAAAATGAGCGTCTCGGTGGACTGAAAACCTGAAAGGGCGGTCCAGGCAAAAATTAGAGACAATAAATAGAAAAATTCATCCTGGTAGATTGAAAACCTGAAAGGGCAATCTAGGCAAAAATTAGGGATTTATGACAAAGTAACTGCATCAGTCCATACTTCGTCACCTGAGGAGTCTTTCTCATCAAAGGATCTTCAATCAAATCGTCGCCAAATCTGAAGCGACAAGCACAGTTGTAACTCAAAGTTGTAAGGGAATAGTGGTTATTGCTTTCAATGTAGCCTTTTCCGCATAATTGCCATTTCCAACTTTTGTAAATACTCTATGGAATCACGCCTTTAGCTGATTACCATCCTATTAAATAAATTTGAGCCTTGTGCCCATTTGTTTGCAATCTCTAATTTCTTTTAGCTTTCAAAATGACGCTTTAATTGTGTTATTCACTTTTGAAAAAAGAAAAAAAATAAGTTTTAAATGAATTTACTTCACTTTTCTTTTTCAAAATAAAAGCGAAACTTTCCTTTGAGTTATGAACAACAGAAGGAACATCAACAGCTGTCTCCATAGGATGAATCAAAGATTATGATAGGAAAAGCTCTTCTATCCTCGAGGTAAAGAAGCTCTTCTATCCCCAGTGAAGAAGCTCTTCTATCCCCAGTGAAGAAGGTCTTTTATCCCCAGTGACGAAGATTTTCCATCTCCAGTAAACAAGGTTCTTCCATCCCAATAAGAAAAGATGTTTATCTTCCCCAGAGAAGTTTAAAGCACGCAACACCATTCATCACCCGTGCTATCTACAACGTGTTGAAAAACATTTGCCAAGTATCTGGTTGTATTGCGACGTCGGTCCTTCTCCAGTATACACTTCTTTGTCTGTCAGTATTGTCAGTATGCATACTACATCCTTGACATTCATCATTCATACATATTTGCATCATTTATGCATTCTTGCATTTTTCAATAATCGCTTGTTTAGGATATATCTATCCTCAAAAAAAAAGAGAAAAAAAAAAGAAAGAAAAAAAGGAAAAAAGAAGAAAGAAAAAAGAGGAAAAAGAAACAGTATGGGCGTGTCATCTCTCCAAGTAGGTTGTCACCCATAAGCAGAAATAAAATCTTCTTTCTCCAATTCCCCACTGAGATCATTCCTCGTGGAAGAAGGTTGCTTCAGTTTCTCCTCTCAAAACAAAGGAGAAAATCCCATTTTGAGTTCATTCCTCATTGAGTACAAAGTCTTGTTTGACTGTTTCTTTCCAATTCATTCATGGTTAGAACTTTGTCTTTACCAAAGATTCAAGTTCCGATTCCTCAAATAGAGTTGTGAAAAACAGACAATAAGCAATAGCCTCATCATCTGAGCAGCTTATGTCTCTTTCAAAAGACTTCTCCTCTCAAGGAAATCAATCATGAAGACCATGTGACAATCAGGGCCTTATTACTGTTCACAAGGCTGAATAACCAGTAATTTCCCTAGCAAAGTCTCCAGAATCATTTTATCACTTGGCTGATAATTGATCATGTCTTCAAAACCGCTATCACGAGGCTGGTAGTTGTCATACCCCAAATTTGTCCTACCCTTTACTTCTAACTGGCTTAGACTTATGCATTTCATAATCTCGTGTACATACCTCCCATTAGGTCATATAACGCATCATGCATTCATTCATCAAATAAACATATACGAAGCATGGGATCATTTGTCATGGATTAGGGTTTATTTCCTTGGTCATTTGAATCAAGACTCTTTAATTAGGGTTTTGAGCTCGTGCGCATCTCATCAAGTCTTTTGTTACAATGGTCAGACAGTAGTTCAAGACTTTGACTCGCTCGGGTAGATTTCTTATATTACAAGTGTTTGATTTGATTTTAAAGGTCAAAGAATAAGTGGATTGAGGTTCTTAATGTGCTTGCTTGGAAAGGAGATATTGCCATACAATTGAGTCCCTTGACTTAGAACTTGAAGATTTCTATCTCAAACACGGGTGTGGTCATTGACACATTGATGAAAAGAGACATATGGAGATCATATGTACAATTGTGAACTTTTAGTCAAAGTCAACCATGTGTGGTTGACTTTTTGGCCAAAGACCATAATAAACTACCTTGAGTTGTCATCTCATAGATTTTGTATGATTCAGTATTGCAAGAAAGGATTGGGAATTCAAATAGAAGTCAATAATTGGAGAGGGTGATCAAATTACATTCAAAGGGGCCCAAGTTCATTACAAAATACCATTCACATACATTCAAATCCCATACAAAATATACTTTCCATTGTACATCCAAGTCCATCACTATGTCAAGAGAAGATACACAAAAATCAGTTACAAAGAGTACTAGAAAATCAAGCTTTTGACCTACAGTTGACTTTTGGTCAACTGTTGACTTTTTGGTCAAACAGTTGACCAAAGTCAACGCCTATCCTCGTCCCATCCTGTTTCCAAGTCAGATTCAGTTGTTTCCATCAAGCCATTGCTACTTCAGTTTCATGATTTTACTTCCATATACACCAATCTTTATGTCTTGTTCATATCCAAAGTATGCCTCCAAATAACCATGAGCCGATATGCATGAGAGCCAAATCTGACACCAAAGCCTGCTGCTACCTGCAAATTAAAACAGACCTGCATGAATCAAAAACAGTCCAGCCATGGTATTATCATACCAAAATCAATGTGCCTATTCCTATACTCAACACGAAAACAGTTTCAGTTCATATATGACCAACACTATTCAGTCCAAAGCATACATTGAAACAGCTACTGCAACAACAAAATGGAAGTAGTGTTACAACCTCATCATAACTGCGTCTCGCCGAAACCGTGCTATGCCAAAAGGGACTCCTCCATTTCTTCTTTCAAGACAAACTGTGCCTGGTTTCCTCCCACATGGTAATCATGCCAGCTCTAGCCATGTTGTCTTCAAACCATGCTAGTGCTCATAGGCCTGTACCAGCCCTGCGTCAACCCAACCTACATCAAAATAGAAAAATACAATGGCTCCAACATCAGCAGTGGCAGCGGTTTGTACATGGGGAGCACTACATTCATCATAACCCTGCAGTGCAAGACATATTTCATCATCAGAAAATCGGAACAGTTCAACAATCATTCAATCCACATAACATCATTCCATATCTCATAAAACAAATTCATACATATAGTGATACACAAAGAAAAACCAAAAAAAGATCTGTATAAGCTATGCTTAACTATTCAATGCACGCGGTATGTAGAAATCGAGCAGGCTCGCATCATGAAGAAGCTTTACTAAATAAATGTGTGTTAAGTATACCTTGCTGCCATACTCGCGCCAACATCCAGCCAAGTCGTAATACCGGTGTATTGTACAAGATGATTCCCGTGACTTGCGATACATACTGCCAGGCAGAAGGGAAAGACAGAGAAGCCCAAAGGAATTTCATTAGCACCATATATCGACTCTGTACGAAAAAAAGAAACCTACAACAGTTATAAGAAAAGTAGTCGAATGGCCTTTCGGATTCGCTTCTACTTGCAATTGGTCTTGAGGTCAGCCTTGGCGATCTTCATCATCATATGTATAGTTGAGTTCTTGGTTTCACATGGCAGTGCATCATCGCATATCTCCTGGAAAAAATCCATTCACAACACAGCAGCATCAAAACACCATCATATTCAGTCCCTGCAATACATATATTCAGAGCCACCATTCAACATTTCAGCAGTCCGCATACACAAATAGAACACACTCACTATTTAACATTAAATTCTCAATATCCATACCATTTGACTAACTGACAGTTATGTCTTTAACCTCTAACCAATTCAGCCTCTAACTGTAACCAACCCAAAACAGTTTTTAACAAACCAATTTCTAATCACCAAACTCAACCAACCTAACTGTTAAACCAGTTATAACTAACACTCAGAACCCACCCTAACAACTAACAAAATCAGTTAACTCTCAAAACAGAATTCTAACCAATCTAACCACCTAACAAGTCAACAACTACCTCTAACCAATTTTTAACAAACTTCTAACCGTTAACTGAATCATAACAACCATCAAAAACAGAAATGACAAACTCCCATTCTCAACCAATCATCCTCACCCTCCGACCTCAACCAATTCAATTTCAGCCCTCCGTTCTCATAACTAACTTTCAAACCCACTCACTAACAAACTCATAACAGAAAAACCAGATAATAACTAACCTAGTAACTAATTCAACTCACCATAACTAACTGAGTTTGTCAGTTAACTCAGTGAGTCTATCCTAGCTAACTCCAAACCTCTTTAACAGACTCCAAACCACAAGTAACTGAGACCATTCCTCACTCCTATCCTAGTCAGCACCCGAACCTAGCTCTCACCTCTTCTATATAAACACTTTCCCTCCACAATTCAACTTCTTCAACCATTTTTTTCTTCACACGCCACTCTCCCCCACTTTCATTCTTCACCCTCTGCATACGCCATAATCATCACACGCCATCTCCTCCATCTTCTCCACCAATTCTTCACCCTCCTCCATCTTCAATATCTCTCCACAATCATCTTCATCCCTTAACCTCCACACCTCTGCAAAATCCTCTCTCTGAGCCTACCTCTCTCTTTCTGAACCTTCTTAATCCCTCAATTCTCTCCATCTTCATCTCCATCACCCTCTCTGACCTCACTCACACAAAGCTCCTTCAACATATCCTTTGAAGTTTCACATCGAAACTTCATAGAGATAGAGCTAGACCTCAATCCATTCTTCACACATTCAATTCAGAACAACTCAAAAAGCTCAGAATTTCGCGAATCGAAAGAGAAGAGAAGAAGGAGAAAACTCGCGAGGCAAATCAGGAACAGAAATCAAATCGCAAAAGAAGAAGAGAAGGAGTAAAGGAAGAAGGATGCTTAATATTACGTACCTGACTATTTCGGAGCTTATGGTTGTCTAACTCCCGCTGCCAACGTCGAAGCCGCGTCGGACGGACTCCGACCGGTAAGCCTCATTCTTCATTTATATCGTTGCTAGTGAAACTTCTTTGATATCTCCTTTAGCTTCAATCTTCAGCATCTTTACATGATTTAGATTTCTAGATTACGTCTATTTGTGTTGAGTTAAGAGGACGAGAGAGGTTAGGGATAATGAATTTGAGATTAGAGATGAGTGAGGAGAGGCGAATCGGAGTTGGTGTTTGATTGACGATTTAACGGAAGAGCGCCGCCGGAGGCGATTTCCGGTAGCCACTCCGGCGGCCGCAGTAATCTGAGCAGAGATTGAGAAAACGAGAGAGGAACGTATAACCCTAATTTCACCCTTTCCACACTTTTATTTATTTTTCGTTTTAATTATTTATTTTTTGAAGAAAATGAGAAAGCATGAATTGATTGAATCTGTCATTGGGCTCCCACACGAAATTGCTAGATCACACCCCCAAGGAGGCCCATGCGCCTCTCGTTTTTTCTCTTGAATTTGCACACAAAAATCTGCTTGGGCCTTAATTCTCTGAGCCCATCGCTACACCACCTTTCAGTGCAAAAATCTGAACGAAAACAATACATTGGGCCACTGTTTGGGATGCAGCTCCCTCTACTAGGTTATACACCCCATTTCCATGTCAAAAAAACTGTACAAAAATAAACTGTTTGGGCCATACTCCCTTGGGCCTGCGCCCTGTTCCTGACTGCACCATCAATTTCAATCTGAACCCCCTGTGTACATATTTTTTTTGCTTTAGATTTAATTGTTTTAATTAGTTTGCTTTCCTATTTTCTTTAGTGAATAAAATGGCATAAAATCAATTAATTTTGATTAGTTTTTAGCATGATGAGAGATAATCGAAAACATGTAATCTTCACCTTGTTAGGATTTAATTGTTGTTACATAGTTGTTCTATTATTTCCATATGAAAATGCAATACAAAAACATGTAAATATTTTGCTTGTTAGACTTTAATTGTTTTAATCATAGTTTTGTTCTAATATTTAGATAACACTAACATTTAGAATCATGATTTTGGTTCGATTTTTTGGTAATTGTTAACATTAGAAAACTCATAAGGATAGTAGAATTTTTTAGGTTGATTTTGACATTAATCTTTTGACTTCTCCTTCATAAAAACAATAAAAATACTAGTAGTGCAATTTAGACTTGAATTAGGAATCCCCCATAAAAAGCTTATAAAAAGTAGTAGTTTTCAATTTCACTTTGTACTAATGCTTGAATTGTTTTTGCACTATTTCCATGTTCGTTTTGTATAGTTGTTGTGTGACTTTGTTGCTTAGCTTTAGGCCATATTTTTGGCCTATTTTGTTGATACCATTTTAATGCTTCTTTTAGAATCTATCCCGTGTTAACATTAGGATTTAGACTTGTATAGACAACTTAGATTAGAATTTAGATATAGTTCCCTATTGCTTTCTTTTTCTTTTCAACTTTTAAAATACTTAATAAAAGGAAGATGCGAATCACATTAAGAAAGTGATGGAGAAATGAGTGGGATTCATTCCCTAACCTGTTTCTCAATCGCTTAGTGGCATAGAAACGAGTGGGATTCATTCCCTAATCTGTTTCTCGGTCACTACTTAATGGGAGAGAAACGAGTGGGATTCATTCCCTAATCTGTTTCTCAAACATTAATTAATGGGAGAGAAATGAGTGAGATTCATTCTCTAATCTGTTTCTCAAACATTACATAATGGGATGGAAGTGAGTGGGATTCATTCCCTAATCTGCTTCTCGATCATTATACATTTTATGTGATTCGGATCGCGAAGTAAATTCCCTTAAAAAAATACACAACCAAAAAAACGCATAAAACACATAACAACGGTTCAGACTAAAGCAAAGTAGAGAAAGTGGTGAGTGGCCCGGTATTGGGTACTGTTCATCACTCATCTACCCTAAAAGACACAAACCAATCTCTTTCTTCTTCTTAAGGGCATCGTTATCTCCGTTCCATTGCATCCTAGGCTGTCCCCTTGTGCAAGAACGCGAGCGTTAACTCCGCCCAATTAAAAAACACAAAAACAAGCAGAAAATCTTTAGCCGAGCTACGGTAACTCTGATTCCTGAAAAGGATACGTAGGCAGCGGGGTAGGGCCCGTGCGAGTACAATTCTTTATTTTCCCTACATTTTGCATTCATTTCGCATTTAGACATAGACATAGTTATACACCCTTTAGATAGAAACAAACATAGGTGGATACCATCGAGTACGATGGGCGCGAGGGGTGCTAATACCTTCCCCTCGCGTAACCGACTCCCGTACCTTGATTCTCTGGTCGCAAGACCCTGTTCCTTCCTTTGTTAGGTTTTCTGATATTCCTTTCCCTTATGGGATAAATATATTGGTGGCGACTCTGTTCATTTTTCGCGAGCGTGCGACAGCTGGCGACTCTGCTGGGGATTACCTAAGCAAGTCGATCCTAGCCTTTGTTTGTTTTATTTTACTGGGTGTTTATTTGTTTTTATGTCTATACCTTGTATATATGTTTGCATGTTTACTTTTCTGCTTGCATATCATGTTTATTTCTGTTTGCACATCATGCATATGGATTATATTCTGTGTTCCTTGGGGTCTTCTGTTCTGTTTTGCAGGTTGGGTGGGATGTTTTATGAGGTAAAAGGCCCAATACCCAGGCCAGAGTGACACATAGGATACCTAGGACAGAGTGGATAGTCATGACGCCAACAGAATGTCAGGTTCTGTTGATTGCGATCATGAGACCCACGACCAGCCGAGGTTCAAATGAGATACCGTTGTTGGCATGTATTTGCGACAATGATGGTGTTTCAGGAGAACTGATAACGCTGGAAGCCATTGACCTACCTTGACCTAGATTCACCTGTGAGTGGGGTGGGATATACATGACAGGTACCGTTGGTGACTATTATGTTCTGTTGGTGACTATTGGTTTTCCTGGTATTCAAAAAGGTGTCGGACCTTTGATCCTGTGACATTTGACCTGTATCAGTTATTCAGAGGATTGTACAGTGGTTACTAAGATTATATGGACCGTTGATCCCATGCTTTTGCATTGTATAACATCATTGCTTTGTCCACTCCATTTATGAAAGATCCTAAAGTCTGTTTCCAAAAAAAAAGAGAAAAGAAAAGAAAAGATATGTAAAAGAAGAGGAAATAGAAAAGCAAAAAAGAAAAGAAAAGATATTCTATACAAAAGAGAAGCTTTGATTCCAAAAAAGAAAGATGAAAGTGTGAGAAAAGACTTTAGGATCTCTCATAAATGAAACATGCATTCATACTATCATGCATTTCATGTTTCTTTCAAAGACTTATGGGACCATTTCTATCCAGATTTCAAGATCAACAACAGATTTGACTTCTCACTGCCACAACTCCAAGATCAAATATGGAACAACTCCGTGAGGAAATGGATGAGATGAGGGAACAAATGGGTCATCTTATGTTGGAGATGCAAGACTTGGTCCATAATCAGGATGCACTAAAGGAGGAAAATAGTCAGTTGAAGACTCAATTGAGCTTGGTCATGGAAGTTCTGAAGACGGTATTAAGGAAGGAAGGTGATGTTGTTCCTGTTGCTGCAACAGAAGTTGTTGATTCCTTCTCTCCAATAGGATCTCTTTTCACTCATGGGATGCCTCAGGGAGCTCTCCCTCAATTTCAAGTGCCATTGCCTCCACGTCAAAATGTTCATGCCCCTAGAATGAATCAAGGAGACCAAATGCGTGGGAAAAGGCCTAAGATACCTCAGAGAGTTCTCAATCCTATCCCGTTGCCTTATGCTCAGTTACTTCCTCGCTTGCTGGAACTTCAGTTGATTGAGCTACGAGATTTGGCTACGCCTGAAAAGCTTCCTCCCAACTTTGATGTCAATGCTCGATGCGAGTTCCATTCTGGGGCACCTGGCCATGACATTGAGAATTGTAAGGCGATGAAACATCAAGTTCAAGATCTCATTGATTCAAAAGTGATTTTGTTCACCCCTGAGGGTATGATTGTTCAAGGAAACAGGGTTCCACATGTGGTGGAAAGAAAGGTTGATTCATGCTTCTATGTCGGATCTACTTCAAATGCACCATCTTGGGTTCCAGGTTTCCCACTTCATCAGTCTCCGATTGTTTCACAACCAAATCAAAGGGAGAAGACACCTGAACAGAATCATCAACAAGGTCATCTGAATGAATACCCACCTAGAAGTAATTTGGGACGAAGAAATGCTCCTCTGGACCAGATTCCTATGACATACACTAAACTTCTGCCATATCTAGTTCAAAGCTCATTGGTGGTTCCCAAATCTCTGAAGCCTCCACCACGTCCCTTTCCACCTGGGTATGACCCTAATGTGCAATGTGGGTACCACGCTGGGTCAGTAGGGCACTCAACCGAGGACTGCAACGCTTTCAAATCCAAGGTGCAACAGTTGATCGACGAGAGACATATAACCCTTCAAGGAGGAAGCATGTGGGTGAACGGAATGCCCGTGCCCAAGTGAATGTCCGTATTCCATGAAGTGTCACAAAAAGAAATAAGCCCAGAAGGAGTCAAGTCTCCTCAACTATGGCAATCAGCATTTCCTTTCTGTGTTCTCATTTCAAGTATTTCCTGTTTTGTAGAAAGCTGCTTCCTTGAACTCGTTGGTATGATAATAATAAAAGCACCACAAATTCTCGAGCAACTTCGTCATAATCTTTTCCAAAAAAAAAAAAAAAAAAAAAGATCAAGATGTTATGTAGAAGCATCTCTCATTCTCAAGGTTCTTGTGCTCAGTTATATCTGCGGAGGTTGGTGTTTCAGTTGGTGTTTGAGCTCTCCTTGCAACAAGTAGCTTCTCTAAGTTTGGTGACCATGCAAGGTTCCTCCATGTTTGATAGCAAATACTTCTTCAATGACTATGCTTGGGGCTCCCGCACGAGGGATAAGCAAGACGTACTCTTATCTTGAGCATTGCGCCATTTGCATTGCTCGAATCCCTAAAAGCATTACAAATTCCTGGGTGACTTCGTCAGAATCTTCTTCCGTGTGGTAATCAAGAGTGTTCTTCATAATGCTTCTCATCCTCAAGTTTCTACTTCATATATCAGTTGCCTTTCTCAGGATCTCCTTCTCAGTGGCCTTGCTAGTTAACAGAGAGAAAAATATAAGAAACAAATTGATGGCCTTATGCCCAGTTGCTTCCTCGCTTGTTGGAATCACAATTGGTTAAGATTCTAGTATTGGGTCTTCTTCACCACAAGTGGCTCTCTTGAGTTGATGATCATACAAGATTCTTCCCATTTATGATGGCGATCACTACTCTAACAACTATGCTTGGGGCTCCCGCACGAGGGATAAGCAAGACGTACCCTTATCTTGAGCATTGCACCACCCGCGTTGCTCGAATCCCTAAAGCAAGGCAAAAGTTTACGACTCATGGGTGACTTCGTTGAAGTTCTCTTTTGGAGTAATCTAAAGTATTTGGAAGGAACTGCAGAAAGTATTCAAGCTCAACAAGTCCAGACGGAGTCAAGTCTCCTCAACAACGACACCCATTTAGTTTCTTACTGCATTCTCATTGTAATTTTTCATTTGTGTGTTTAAGCATCAATAGCATGTAAAAACTTGTTAATTTCTGAATGAAAATCATAATACATTGTCTATGTTTGTCTTGAAGTAATCCATTCGTTATCACTCATAAAATTTTTTTTGGCATTACGATACCAACTTTATTAATCCCTTGCTTAGGCAAAGAGCGGAGGGAGAATGATGAAAAATAAAAATGCAAAATCTCTAATCATGTGTTTTTGAATAAAAACCCTACTGAGGATGTACAGGCATCATTTCAAATCCCCAAACACCGGAGATATAAGGGAGATAGACCCTCGTTAACCCCTTTTGAGCCTTGAAGTAGGAGTTTCTTTTCTAATCATAAAAAACCCTTATTTTAACCTTGGGGCAGGGTAGTGTTTATTTAACTTGATTGAGTGTTCAAAACTCACCAAAAGGATATGCATCTAAGGATACAACAATGGTTATCCTCTAAGAGGTTGAGGAATGTCAAGACCGTAATGACTATCCTTATTCCATCAAGAGATCAAGAGATGACAATACCACAATGGTAATCCTTCATCAAATCAAAGGAGTGAGGCGGTCGCAATCACCTCCTACGAATCAAAGACTATGCGAGGTCACACGACTTGTTCAAAAAAGAGAGCAAAAAAAAAAATGGCAAAAAATAATGAAAATAAAAAAAAAGATGAAAAGAAAATGGCAAAAGAAAAAAAGATGATGAAATTGCCAAGCAAGAACAAAGTCGTGTGACAATGAATCAGAAGAATAAAAGGTGAGCGACCGTCATGTCCAAAAAACCTCATTGATTCCTCAACCATCCCAAATTCCTTGTGAGGAATGAACACTCATGTCGAGTTAACTGAACATAGGAATGAAGAACATCACGAAGGGGGTGGGTACAAATAATTTTGAGCCTAAAAATCCTTTGTTTTCTAAAAAACCGTGAACCCGGCCAAGTTACAACCCTTAAAAGTCCTAATTGAAGTAGGGTTTATTTCGAAAGCACACTCCGATGAGATAGCGTTTAACTGACTCCCAATGAGGCGTGACACATATCCATGTTGGTATCGTATGCTTGTTTTATCTTTTATATGCAAAAATCGAGGTTGTGTCAACTAGTGATTCAGTCACAAGAGGTCACAACCTCATTTCAATAAAAAGTTTCTTTAAACTTCAAGACTAACGCACACTTTGCATTAGAATTATCATTCCTAGAATTAACATTCTTTTGCATACAAACATCTGCTTAAACATCAAAGAAATTTTAGGATGAGAATCAGTGAGCAACTTGATCATGTCAAAGTACAAGAGACTTGAGAACTCCGAGGAGGAAAAGCTAATCATCTCAAATGGTGACCATCAAGGGGCAAGTTATCCAAAGAACTCCGTTGGGCATGAACAGTTAATGCTTTCCTTGATTACCTTGAGAGGAAGAATTTGAAGACTCCGTTGAGCGTGGTAAAGTTGTTTCCATGTTTGTTTGACTTCAAGACAATGAAAGCTCGAGGATTCTAGTAAGATGTACCTAATCAGGGGCAGTTGAGTCGAGGTTTGACCTCTCAAGTTCAACATATCTGGGGCAATCAAGTCGAGGAATCTCTCTTGAGTTTGACCAATCTGGGGCAATTACGTCGAGATTCGACAAATCTCTCCAAGGATTCTATAGTGCAAATTCCTTCATGGGTCGTGAAGCTTGGGGCACAATCTCTTGGGTTATTTTGTTCTCTCCCCAATCATAGGAGTTTATTTCTCCTGGAAACTAGGTCTCTCCCAAGCGTAGGAGTTTATTTCTCCTGAGAGTTTGATCCATTCCCCAATCATAGGAGTTTATTTCTCCTGGAAACTAGGTCTCTCCCAAGCGTAGGAGTTTATTTCTCCTGAGAGTTTGATCCATTCCCCAATCATAGGAGTTTATTTCTCCTGGAAACTAGGTCTCTCCCAAGCGTAGGAGTTTATTTCTCCTGAGAGTTTGATCCATCCCCCAATCATAGGAGTTTATTTCTCCTGGAAACTGGGTCTCTCCCCAAACACGGAGTTAATTTCTCCCGAGAGTTTGTTCCATTCCTCAAGCACAGGAGTTTATTTCTCCTAGGAGTTGTCCTACTTCCCTAATCAAGGCTCCTTATCTGGATTTCTCATCCCCAACATGGTGAATCAAGGGAATCTCCTTAAGCTGAAAATCCTCCAAGCGTGGCACATGGTGAGAAGTAAGAAATCATTCTTCAAGTCAAAGAAAAGTGCATCTTACAAATCAAAGTCCAATATCTAGTGGCACCTCCACATGGTCCTTAACACTAAGGGGATTCTCCCTGGTGTTTACTCCACCAGGGCCTTTATTTGGCACTCTTTGCATATAGAATCCATTGCATACAGCACTGCATCCTCAAAAGCGTAGCATATCCATTACAATGGATCATTACGCCGTAAAAACTCAAACATGCATACAAAGCATAAGCCAGATAATAGGAGCCAATGTTGAATCAGAACAATGACCCATCCTCTCAAGTTGTTACCTGTACAAACTTTGCCTGATATCTGCTATCATACTACAAACACTTCCAACCACGGTGCCGATGCGAGGTATCTTCAATCTCTGATGAGTGTCTGACACAATGTCTTCTTCCGTCCCTCGATGTCGATTCAATGTTGAGTCATAAGATCGCTACGAGATCTTATTCCCTTCAGTCCTGATGTTGAGTCATAAGATCGCTACGAGATCTTATTCCTTTCCAAAGTGTGGAAAATCGCACGAGATTTTCTTTCGATGTTGAGTCATAAGATCGCTACGAGATCTTATTCCCTTCAGTCCTGATGTTGAGTCATAAGATCGCTACGAGATCTTATTCCTTTCCAAAGTGTGGAAAATCGCACGAGATTTTCTTTCGATGTTGAGTCATAAGATCGCTACGAGATCTTATTCCCTTCAGTCCTGATGTTGAGTCATAAGATCGCTACGAGATCTTATTCCTTTCCAAAGTGTGGAAAATCGCACGAGATTTTCTTTCGATATTGAGTCATAAGATCGCTACGAGATCTTATTCCCTTCAGTCCTGATGTTGAGTCATAAGATCGCTACGAGATCTTATTCCTTTCCAAAGTGTGGAAAATCGCACGAGATTTTCTTTCGATGTTGAGTCATAAGATCGCTACGAGATCTTATTCCCTTCAGTCCTGATGTTGAGTCATAAGATCGCTACGAGATCTTATTCCTTTCCAAAGTGTGGAAAATCGCACGAGATTTTCTTTCGATGTTGAGTCATAAGATCGCTACGAGATCTTATTCCCTTCAGTCCTGATGTTGAGTCATAAGATCGCTACGAGATCTTATTCCTTTCCAAAGTGTGGAAAATCGCACGAGATTTCCTTTCGATGTGGAGTCGTAAGATCGCTACGAGATCTTGTTCCTTTCAGTCCTGACGTTGAGTCGTAAATCGCACGAGGCCTTTTTCTTTCGATCATTGTTTCATACAACCATTCTCTTTGAAAACCCCGTGTCGGCACCGCTACCACGTTATAAGCCATCTCCATCCAAATCCATTGTTCACTGTAAATATATCCACCAGAAAAACAAATTCCTCTCTTTCCCCAGCAGATATCAAAACAAAAGTAAAGAATAAAGACTACTCTATCTCCTCGGGACAAATTTCAGGTCTTTGGTATTTAATCTTCTTCTACTTCGAATGTTCGAAAGGCTGGCGCCAATCTCACCTTCGAGTATAAGACGATTAAATAGGGGCAGCTGTCATACCCCAAATTTGTCCTACCCTTTACTTCTAACTGGCTTAGACTTATGAATTTCATAATCTCGTGTACATACCTCCCATTAGGTCATATAACGCATCATGCATTCATTCATCAAATAAACATATACGAAGCATGGGATCATTTGTCATGGATTATGGTTTATTTCCTTGGTCATTTGAATCAAGACTCTTTAATTAGGGTTTTGAGCTCGTGCGCATCTCATCAAGTCTTTTGTTACAATGGTCAGACAGTAGTTCAAGACTTTGACTCGCTCGGGTAGATTTCTTATATTACAAGTGTTTGATTTGATTTTAAAGGTCAAAGAATAAGTGGATTGAGGTTCTTAATGTGCTTGCTTGGAAAGGAGATATTGCCATACAATTGAGTCCCTTGACTTAGAACTTGAAGATTTCTATCTCAAACACGGGTGTGGTCATTGACACATTGATGAAAAGAGACATATGGAGATCATATGTACAATTGTGAACTTTTAGTCAAAGTCAACCATGTGTGGTTGACTTTTTGGCCAAAGACCATAATAAACTACCTTGAGTTGTCATCTCATAGATTTTGTATGATTCAGTATTGCAAGAAAGGATTGGGAATTCAAATAGAAGTCAATAATTGGAGAGGGTGATCAAATTACATTCAAAGGGGCCCAAGTTCATTACAAAATACCATTCACATACATTCAAATCCCATACAAAATATACTTTCCATTATACATCCAAGTCCATCACTATGTCAAGAGAAAATACACAAAAATCAGTTACAAAGAGTACTAGAAAATCAAGCTTTTGACCTACAGTTGACTTTTGGTCAACTGTTGACTTTTTGGTCAAACAGTTGACCAAAGTCAACGCCTATCCTCGTCCCATCCTGTTTCCAAGTCAGATTCAGTTGTTTCCATCAAGCCATTGCTACTTCAGTTTCATGATTTTACTTCCATATACACCAATCTTTATGTCTTGTTCATATCCAAAGTATGCCTCCAAATAACCATGAGCCGATATGCATGAGAGCCAAATCTGACACCAAAGCCTGCTGCTACCTGCAAATTAAAACAGACCTGCATGAATCAAAAACAGTCCAGCCATGGTATTATCATACCAAAATCAATGTGCCTATTCCTATACTCAACACGAAAACAGTTTCAGTTCATATATGACCAACACTATTCAGTCCAAAGCATACATTGAAACAGCTACTGCAACAACAAAATGGAAGTAGTGTTACAACCTCATCATAACTGCGTCTCGCCGGAACCGTGCTATGCCAAAAGGGACTCCTCCATTTCTTCTTTCAAGACAAACTGTGCCTGGTTTCCTCCCACATGGTAATCATGCCAGCTCTAGCCATGTTGTCTTCAAACCATGCTAGTGCTCATAGGCCTGTACCAGCCCTGCGTCAACCCAACCTACATCAAAATAGAAAAATACAATGGCTCCAACATCAGCAGTGGCAGCGGTTTGTACATGGGGAGCACTACATTCATCATAACCCTGCAGTGCAAGACATATTTCATCATCAGAAAATCGGAACAGTTCAACAATCATTCAATCCACATAACATCATTCCATATCTCATAAAACAAATTCATACATATAGTGATACACAAAGAAAAACCAAAAAAAGATCTGTATAAGCTATGCTTAACTATTCAATGCACGCGGTATGTAGAAATCGAGCAGGCTCGCATCATGAAGAAGCTTTACTAAATAAATGTGTGTTAAGTATACCTTGCTGCCATACTCGCGCCAACATCCAGCCAAGTCGTAATACCGGTGTATTGTACAAGATGATTCCCGTGACTTGCGATACATACTGCCAGGCAGAAGGGAAAGACAGAGAAGCCCAAAGGAATTTCATTAGCACCATATATCGACTCTGTACGAAAAAAAGAAACCTACAACAGTTATAAGAAAAGTAGTCGAATGGCCTTTCGGATTCGCTTCTACTTGCAATTGGTCTTGAGGTCAGCCTTGGCGATCTTCATCATCATATGTATAGTTGAGTTCTTGGTTTCACATGGCAGTGCATCATCGCATATCTCCTGGAAAAAATCCATTCACAACACAGCAGCATCAAAACACCATCATATTCAGTCCCTGCAATACATATATTCAGAGCCACCATTCAACATTTCAGCAGTCCGCATACACAAATAGAACACACTCACTATTTAACATTAAATTCTCAATATCCATACCATTTGACTAACTGACAGTTATGTCTTTAACCTCTAACCAATTCAGCCTCTAACTGTAACCAACCCAAAACAGTTTTTAACAAACCAATTTCTAATCACCAAACTCAACCAACCTAACTGTTAAACCAGTTATAACTAACACTCAGAACCCACCCTAACAACTAACAAAATCAGTTAACTCTCAAAACAGAATTCTAACCAATCTAACCACCTAACAAGTCAACAACTACCTCTAACCAATTTTTAACAAACTTCTAACCGTTAACTGAATCATAACAACCATCAAAAACAGAAATGACAAACTCCCATTCTCAACCAATCATCCTCACCCTCCGACCTCAACCAATTCAATTTCAGCCCTCCGTTCTCATAACTAACTTTCAAACCCACTCACTAACAAACTCATAACAGAAAAACCAGATAATAACTAACCTAGTAACTAATTCAACTCACCATAACTAACTGAGTTTGTCAGTTAACTCAGTGAGTCTATCCTAGCTAACTCCAAACCTCTTTAACAGACTCCAAACCACAAGTAACTGAGACCATTCCTCACTCCTATCCTAGTCAGCACCCGAACCTAGCTCTCACCTCTTCTATATAAACACTTTCCCTCCACAATTCAACTTCTTCAACCATTTTTTTCTTCACACGCCACTCTCCCCCACTTTCATTCTTCACCCTCTGCATACGCCATAATCATCACACGCCATCTCCTCCATCTTCTCCACCAATTCTTCACCCTCCTCCATCTTCAATATCTCTCCACAATCATCTTCATCCCTTAACCTCCACACCTCTGCAAAATCCTCTCTCTGAGCCTACCTCTCTCTTTCTGAACCTTCTTAATCCCTCAATTCTCTCCATCTTCATCTCCATCACCCTCTCTGACCTCACTCACACAAAGCTCCTTCAACATATCCTTTGAAGTTTCACATCGAAACTTCATAGAGATAGAGCTAGACCTCAATCCATTCTTCACACATTCAATTCAGAACAACTCAAAAAGCTCAGAATTTCGCGAATCGAAAGAGAAGAGAAGAAGGAGAAAACTCGCGAGGCAAATCAGGAACAGAAATCAAATCGCAAAAGAAGAAGAGAAGGAGTAAAGGAAGAAGGATGCTTAATATTACGTACCTGACTATTTCGGAGCTTATGGTTGTCTAACTCCCGCTGCCAACGTCGAAGCCGCGTCGGACGGACTCCGACCGGTAAGCCTCATTCTTCATTTATATCGTTGCTAGTGAAACTTCTTTGATATCTCCTTTAGCTTCAATCTTCAGCATCTTTACATGATTTAGATTTCTAGATTACGTCTATTTGTGTTGAGTTAAGAGGACGAGAGAGGTTAGGGATAATGAATTTGAGATTAGAGATGAGTGAGGAGAGGCGAATCGGAGTTGGTGTTTGATTGACGATTTAACGGAAGAGCGCCGCCGGAGGCGATTTCCGGTAGCCACTCCGGCGGCCGCAGTAATCTGAGCAGAGATTGAGAAAACGAGAGAGGAACGTATAACCCTAATTTCACCCTTTCCACACTTTTATTTATTTTTCGTTTTAATTATTTATTTTTTGAAGAAAATGAGAAAGCATGAATTGATTGAATCTGTCATTGGGCTCCCACACGAAATTGCTAGATCACACCCCCAAGGAGGCCCATGCGCCTCTCGTTTTTTCTCTTGAATTTGCACACAAAAATCTGCTTGGGCCTTAATTCTCTGAGCCCATCGCTACACCACCTTTCAGTGCAAAAATCTGAACGAAAACAATACATTGGGCCACTGTTTGGGATGCAGCGCCCTCTACTAGGTTATACACCCCATTTCCATGTCAAAAAAACTGTACAAAAATAAACTGTTTGGGCCATACTCCCTTGGGCCTGCGCCCTGTTCCTGACTGCACCATCAATTTCAATCTGAACCCCCTGTGTACATATTTTTTTTGCTTTAGATTTAATTGTTTTAATTAGTTTGCTTTCCTATTTTCTTTAGTGAATAAAATGGCATAAAATCAATTAATTTTGATTAGTTTTTAGCATGATGAGAGATAATCGAAAACATGTAATCTTCACCTTGTTAGGATTTAATTGTTGTTACATAGTTGTTCTATTATTTCCATATGAAAATGCAATACAAAAACATGTAAATATTTTGCTTGTTAGACTTTAATTGTTTTAATCATAGTTTTGTTCTAATATTTAGATAACACTAACATTTAGAATCATGATTTTGGTTCGATTTTTTGGTAATTGTTAACATTAGAAAACTCATAAGGATAGTAGAATTTTTTAGGTTGATTTTGACATTAATCTTTTGACTTCTCCTTCATAAAAACAATAAAAATACTAGTAGTGCAATTTAGACTTGAATTAGGAATCCCCCATAAAAAGCTTATAAAAAGTAGTAGTTTTCAATTTCACTTTGTACTAATGCTTGAATTGTTTTTGCACTATTTCCATGTTCGTTTTGTATAGTTGTTGTGTGACTTTGTTGCTTAGCTTTAGGCCATATTTTTGGCCTATTTTGTTGATACCATTTTAATGCTTCTTTTAGAATCTATCCCGTGTTAACATTAGGATTTAGACTTGTATAGACAACTTAGATTAGAATTTAGATATAGTTCCCTATTGCTTTCTTTTTCTTTTCAACTTTTAAAATACTTAATAAAAGGAAGATGCGAATCACATTAAGAAAGTGATGGAGAAATGAGTGGGATTCATTCCCTAACCTGTTTCTCAATCGCTTAGTGGCATAGAAACGAGTGGGATTCATTCCCTAATCTGTTTCTCGGTCACTACTTAATGGGAGAGAAACGAGTGGGATTCATTCCCTAATCTGTTTCTCAAACATTAATTAATGGGAGAGAAATGAGTGAGATTCATTCTCTAATCTGTTTCTCAAACATTACATAATGGGATGGAAGTGAGTGGGATTCATTCCCTAATCTGCTTCTCGATCATTATACATTTTATGTGATTCGGATCGCGAAGTAAATTCCCTTAAAAAAATACACAACCAAAAAAACGCATAAAACACATAACAACGGTTCAGACTAAAGCAAAGTAGAGAAAGTGGTGAGTGGCCCGGTATTGGGTACTGTTCATCACTCATCTACCCTAAAAGACACAAACCAATCTCTTTCTTCTTCTTAAGGGCATCGTTATCTCCGTTCCATTGCATCCTAGGCTGTCCCCTTGTGCAAGAACGCGAGCGTTAACTCCGCCCAATTAAAAAACACAAAAACAAGCAGAAAATCTTTAGCCGAGCTACGGTAACTCTGATTCCTGAAAAGGATACGTAGGCAGCGGGGTAGGGCCTGTGCGAGTACAATTCTTTATTTTCCCTACATTTTGCATTCATTTCGCATTTAGACATAGACATAGTTATACACCCTTTAGATAGAAACAAACATAGGTGGATACCATCGAGTACGATGGGCGCGAGGGGTGCTAATACCTTCCCCTCGCGTAACCGACTCCCGTACCTTGATTCTCTGGTCGCAAGACCCTGTTCCTTCCTTTGTTAGGTTTTCTGATATTCCTTTCCCTTATGGGATAAATATATTGGTGGCGACTCTGTTCATTTTTCGCGAGCGTGCGACAGTAGTCGGTAACCTTTTGTTCTGGTTATATTATTTAACATGTCTATCACAAGGCTGATAGTCGGTAATATTAACCGAACCTTTGAAACTCTTTTTACCTTGTCAAGTCTATCACCATGCGTATAGTCGGTAATACAGTTTCATACCTTTCACCTTCGCATTATTAAACAAGTCTATCACCATGCTGATAGTCGATAATGTCGATAAGTAAGCTTTTCTTACAAAGCTATCATTCCCCGGTGAAGCATACACTTGCTTTCCCGAAAAGACAAAATGGACTCTCTTCCTAAAACGGACTGAGACGTCCTTCCCAATCTCTTGTCCCCAGTGGAGTCAGTTTTTGATATCCCCTCGGTAAAGGCATCCTTGCATTATTTCGCAATTTTGGTATCTTAGGTCCAAAATTCGCGTCTTCTGATATTTAAGTCTCTTCCACCCTATCAAAACGAAGATTTTCAATCTTCATATCTCAGGTTGAAGAAACTTAAATAGGGGCATCTGTCATACCCCAATTTTTTACCTAAGATACCACCTCATATCATAGCATATGCATCATTTGCATCTCTAACAAAATGCATAGCTTGTGTTTGCTACTTGTGCTCAGCAGGATTTAATCAAGAAATCACTCATCAGTACAAGCAACAATCAATTAGGGTTTTGTTCTCCCTTCATTTCAAATGAATCATCTTCATCAACAATCAACATTTGGTCCTCAGAGATTCATTTTCAACAAGCTCAAAGGCTCTGAATCAACCAGATTAGGGTTTTGACTGAAGCTAGCATACTCCTGACTTTTGCTCAGGATTTGACCTAATGACTTGGGACATGATATCAAGACCCCAAGTGCATCATTTTGACCTAATCCATTGACTCAAGACATCTCCTACACAAGGATTGATCAACAGTGAAATTTCAAATCATCAGATTAGGGTTTTGAACTATCAGGGACTAAAATCAGGGATCACATTTGGGAAACCCTAAAAATCCCCAGGAAGTCAATCAAAGGTTTCAATCATCTTCAAATAATCCCTATGACAATATCCAATGAAAATTGTGTCTCAATTCAAGATCCACAGTCATCAATTTCATCAGGTCGACAATTAGGGTTTTTGACCTAATTCACTGAACCACTGACTTTTTAATCAGGACATGGTGCCACAACTCAAAATATGGCTCAATATCCTCTAATGCTTCAATGTGATCCATTCATACCATTCATATGGTGAGGATAGCCTGTTTCATTTGAAATCTCCAGAAACGCGATTCGTCTGAAAAAGTCAACTGTACAAGATCACCATTGACTTCTGGGGAATTTTGGTCAACCATGACTTTTGAAGTTAAAAATCATCAATATATGATATATGAAGTCATTTGATCAAGAAAAATCAAGAAAATCAATCAAGAATCAAAAAGTCAAAAGTTTGACTTTCCATACTTAGAAAATTTTCTAAGTGTTTTTCATGGTTTTTTCCAAACTTTGGAAGGGAATTTCTCAAAATTTCACCTACAAACTGAAAAAAACTTCCAACATGAAAGTTGTAGATTTTGATCCAATAAACAACTTTGACACATATAAATTTTTTCCATAAGATCAACCATTTAAGAGATATGGAGCTTCAAAGTTGGCATCTTTGGAAAATTTCACTTGAAACTTCATTTTTCTCAAAGTTCATGGATCTTTTTCACCCACTTCCTTAAGAATCTTGAAGAAACTTTCAACTAGGGTTTTGAAGTGTGTAATATGAGCTTTCCAAAATGTCCAAGAACATGAAAAAATATGGGGTGTAGCTATGGTTTTGAATTATGCATTTAGTGATCATTTTCACTTGAATTTTCACCATTTTTCACTAAGTTTCAAGACTACATGACCTATAATCCAAGCAATGATGCATAGAAGCAATAATTGAGAGATATTCTCATATTAGAAGATCAGAATGGAAGAGGATAAGAAGCTAGAGTTTTAACCATGGTTTGGTCACTTTAACCCTTTTGCATTAAATGTAAAAGATTCCTTTTTATCTCTTAAGCCAAATCATCATTCTTGATCAACTTGCAAGAGCTTTGTATTCAGAAACTTTGGCCTATAAATAGAGGTGCAAATCACTCTTCAATTCACACCAAAACCTCACAATTATAGGTTTTCTCTCTTCTTTCTTGAATTGCAAGTTTCTTAAGTTTCAAAGAGGTAAAATGCTCAACCTCTAAACCTTTGAAATTCTGAGCAAAATGATGCTTCCCACAACTCATAAACATCATTTGGAAGTTGTTTGATCCATCCATACACCCCAAAAACACCAAGAACTCAAAATCACTACCTCACTTCCATATGAACACATATTGAGCCTTATCATGCCAAATCTCACCCAAGCTCATTTCTGTCTAAGCTAATCATCCAAACACATCCTATATACCATATATGAGCTGTTCCAACCATCATCCATGACCTGTAACTCCAAAATCACATAGCATGATTCTCACTTGAGCCATACTGCAGATCGGGTTCCATAGCTTTACACAGATGAATCCAAACAGTTCCAAGCATTCAAACATGTTTCCTAAGGTTCATTGAAGGTGTTCAGATCAAGAAACAACATCTGGGAGCCCTCATTTGCAGAATTCGATTTCCAGTTTGGCCGTTTTTGAAGGTAAGTCACTTGAACTTCAAACTCATATTTGCACGCATCATAAATGAAATGTGAGCATACCATCTTGTTTCTGCACCTATGAGGATCATTAACCCTCAATCAATTGCATCATAACTTGCATATACACGATTTCACATTGAATTTCAGTTCTAGGGTTCTTCATGTTCATGCGAAAATTGATCCCCTTAGAGTGAAAATAAATGAATTATGAGGACACCATCATGTTCCTCGTGAAAAACCGAGTAAGATAGACCCTTTGATTGATCAAAACAACACAGTTTTGAAGAATTTTGAAAATCAGTTGAAGGTGTGTTCTTGGCGCCATTTTTGTTTCAGAAATTTCAAATATCAGGTTTAAAATATAATCAATTGAACGCGTGTGTCTTACAAGCTGCGCGCGCAGCCCAGTTGGTAAGTGTTTTGGCCGGTGAGAGAGAGGGCGTGGGTTCAAGCCCTTGTGTAGACAAAACCCAATTTTTTATCACCATTTTTCTCTATTTTCTCTACAACTTTAACCCATTAATTAACCAATCAAATTAATTCATTTTCTCTTCATTTTTTACACACCTCTTATTTAATATACATATTTTGACAATATAAAAAAAAATCACAAAAAAAGATTTATTTAATATGCTTTTAATTAGGTTTAAAATGATACATTTTTAAGTGTTTTTAAATACTTTAAATATTGTTTTTTTCATTTAATTTTCAAACCTAATCACTTGTAAATATTTTTGTGATCAAACCCTAATCACTTAGGTCTTAATTAAGCATTAAAATTTGATTTTAACTTAATTAAGTTGACTTTTGTCGAATTCAAATTGTTTTAAAACAAACGTTTATTTCTTTTCAAAACAATAAACCATTTCTTTTTGAAACTATTGATTAAATCTTTTTAATTGATCAATCGATTTTCAAAACGATGTGGGGCCTCTCGAATATTAGAGAGTATAAGACCCACTCCTTTTTCCTTTTACAATTTTTCTTTATACAGAAAACTCTTTCAAAAAACAAACTTTCAAGCAGTTTTTTTTCAAACAACGCGTCTGTAAATAAAACGATCAACCATGTCTTGTAAATAAAAGACGGACCTCCATGTAGGTATAAGTCCCAAGCCCCTTTTGTACATACCCATTCCAGTACATGAAATTAGGTATTTCATTGTACGCCTTTTGTACATATCTCAATCAATGCGTTTTTTTAAACTTTGAATAACAAACCAAAAATGAAGGTTTCTTTAAATCTTCCCAAAAATATACCATGGGCCTCCACGTAGGTATAAGTCCCAAGCCCTTTTTGTGAATACCTATTTACATAGCTTTGAATAAACTCAAGTGGACCTCTCCTCGAGTATAAGTCCCGAGCCCCGTATATACAAATGGATCATGCTTACAGGTATATTTCCTTCATAAACTCCATTGTAACACACACCTTGTCATATATATGTGCTTGTTCATATTTGTTCATATTTGTTCATGTACTTGTTCATATTTGCTCGTACTTGTTCATACTTGTGATTGTGTTATACGTGCCTGTTCAACTTAGTACAACACTAGGTTCCCCATAGCCTCCTATTGGGCTTCGTGCAAAGAATCTCCACTAGTTTAGGTTAGGACATAGAGTATGGTTTCCCGGTGAAATCGCTCTAAGAGCTCAAACCAACTATACCATGCCTCCCCTTGGGCTTTGTACAAACGAGTGACCCTCCCATAGCCTCCTCTTGGGCTTACAATGCAAGGACCCTGGATTGTCCCTCCCATAGCCTCCTCTTGGGCTTACAATGCAAGGACCCTCGGATAGCCTCCTCTTGGGCTTCGTACAAGGACCCACGGGCTTCTTATAAGCATCCCCAATATCCAAATCAAATACCCTAGGAGATTAGACATTTTTCATCTCTATGATAGGAGTATCTCTTCTATATCATCACAAACAATCAATCAATCAAACTTTTTGCCACGAGGCTGGCTGATTAATCAAAACTTTTTGTCACAAGGCTGACTTCATTGAAGTTTTTGCCACAAGGCTGGTTAAACAACAAAAACATCTTTATCATTCTAAGCGCCATAAGTGGCACAGCCCCGGGCTTATAATGAAAAGATTTTCAAACAAAAATCAAACAGATGTATGTGATGATATAGATTAGATACATCGAACATTTAGATGACATTTGTCTATTTTCCTTTGCTTCCACTAGCATAAGTGGGAACTACGATTGCTCTGACTTTCTCAACATCCCTTTGAGAATACGTAGGCACAAGGTCGTATCCTTGGCGAGCAAAACTTCTCCCTCAAACCACTCAAACCTTAGCACCCGTAGACCTTGAGCTACAGATGCTCTGATTCCCTCTAAGGGATATGTATGCAGAGGATCGCGATGATCTTTGCGAGCATAATCAAACAAACACCTTAGGTCCCACCTCTTTCTCACAAGAACCTCCACCATAACAAGAATGGAATAAACAAAGCAAAGAAACCTATAGAGTACTATAGATACGTTGGGTGCTAATACCTTCCCTTCGTATAACCAACCCTCTTACCCAAGATCTCTCCCCACTTTTAAGGTTATTGCAGCTTTTTTCCTTTTCCTCTTTTGGAAACAATAAAAAGTTTGGTCCGTACAAAAGAAAAATCATTTTTTGAGCACTCGAGCCCAAAGAAGGCATCAGGTGTCTCATTTAGAAAAACAACGATTTTTCCCCGCGACAGGAGGGAATCCAATATAAGCAGACTTAATTTGGAGTTAAACTCCCCCGTTTACAACTCCTCACTTAAGACCTAACCAATGTAATTCCAATCTATTCCTAGACCTGAGTATCTCCACTCACCCCCCCTCAATCACAGCAGTGATTATAAACAAACATTAAACAAATTAGAGAGAAGACATACTTCAAAAACACACATTGATCTGCTTAAAAGCTTCAATAAAGAGACACACACTGGTGCTTAAAAGCTTAGAGTGACAAATTACATAAACCTCAAAAACACCCTACTCCAAAGCAATCATCTACGTGATAATTGCTTGGATCACAAGTAACAATAAAAACACACATGGTGGAAACACAAAGAGTATAATGATCTTCATGCTCAAAAAACTCTGCCTCTGAAAGTAGGATTTGCAGTCTTCTTATAGTCAGCAGGACTTGGGCCATGGTCCTTCCACACATAAATTAGGGTTAACCAAGTTAACCTAATTTCCACATCATCAGGGTGTTCTCATAAGCTGTAATCCGAGATATTTTAGCACAAATCATACAACACACAATATATATAGTTTCCTAAATAGTAGCCTGAGATAAATAAGGAAACATCATAACTAAAAAGTAACAGCTATTGTTGTCAGACACATATGTCATGACGTCGAGCATGACATCTAATGAAAACCTGTACTAGATCAACCATACAATCCTGCACAATTCCATACACATACAACAGGAATGTTTTACCATAAAACGCATCCAATTTCAAAACATTTACAAGAACATTTACTTGTTGAAATCTTCAGCTAATAATTAGACATAAGTATTATTGAGCAGGGCGGTCCAGAAGCAGTTGCCATTATGGAGAGGATGGTCAGTGACGCGGCTGGTGCGGCGGCGAATAGGCGGCAGAGGAGGTCCTAGGGAGTTAGGGTTAGGCTCAGTAGCAGTTTCCTATTTATGTTTTATTACTGACTATAATACGGTGAACTGACTTTTTATCCGAAATGTCGCGGTAAGCAAGAGAGTCGCCACCGACTTTTATTTTATCCAATTGGAAAGGCAAAAAGAACAGGAAAGACCTTTGAAAGATTTTGAGTTCGGGGGTAGGTTATACAAAGGGGAGGTGTAAGGCACCCTTTGCATCCATGGTTATCCATGGGCTCTTAATTGCTTAGCTCACCTTGTTTGAATTGTTTGAAGTGTCGTGTATGAATAGTAAAAACTTTGTTAAGGACTTTAGCTTGTAAATAAGCGTAGCCTTGTTTTGAAATTGTTTGAAAACGAGGTGTGAAAAGTATTTTGGATTTGTTTGAATTGAGCAAGCAATTGAGAACTACCTACCCTAAGTTTGTCTTTCGTGTTCTTTAAGTTTTTCGGGCGAAAGGGTCTATCCGTACCATAAGAGGGCAGGAAGTCTTTCAATTGGATGTTGAGGGTCATCGAGAAAAGTATCGTTCGCCATAAGAATGTCCCTTGCCATAAAGAGGGCAGGTAGTCTAAGGGAAGCATATAATAGTCTTTTTAGGCAACATGTAAAGACTCCTTAACATTCGAAGGGACAATCATCATTTATCGAGGCAACATCGAGGGACGAGATCATATGTATCGTAGGCAACTCGAAGGGACTATGATCTTTATATCGAGGGACTATGATGATTTTATCGAAGGAAACAGGCTTAGGAGTCCCTACGCTCGATGGGACTTGACTATTTGATCGAGAAGGCAACGTAAGAGTGGTTACCTTAAAGGTGAGTATGTGCACCAATCATGTGAGTTCAGTTTGAATATTTATCTTTGCAGTTTATGAGTTACGTTCAATTATTAGTTGTCACTCCCTATTTTACTAACCATAGCAGTTAATATCATGCAGAAAATAAATTGCGGAAAGTAAATATCCTACGCTATTACAGAGCTTCGGGATTAGGGGGTACATAACCAAAAATTGGGGGATGCGAAAAGTAAAGTGCGAGAAAATAAAATCCTAATTACTATTACATCACCAAAATTGTAACCTATACAGCTTCTAGAATTTAAATAACAGGAATTGAATAACATAAATGGCATAATTAAATAAAGGCAAAATTTAATAAAAACCGAAATTAAATAAAAGCATTCGACAATCATTGGAGTTTGGGATGAGAAGAGATATCGCGCTTTTGAAAAAAAATTCAATTTGATTACAAAAGGCAAACCTAAACCTTAAAGGTTAATGGCTAAAAAAGGAACCTAAAGGCAAAACCCAAAGGGGAGACCTAAATCTTACAGTTCATAGACAACTCCTACATTGTTGATATGATTATGATTAAAAGCTAAACTTGATTAATTAAAAATAAGCCTAAATTGATTAACCTAAACATTATTTAATTAATTAAATTAATTTTGATTTTAGCCTAAAATTGATTAAAACAATTCTAATTAAAACTAATTAATTTATTGAAAATCATTAACCTAATTAAAATTATTAAAAATAAAACTAATTAATTTATTGGAAATCATTAACCTAATTAAAATTATTAAAAATAAAACTAATTTAAACCAATTCTTATTTTTATAAAAAAAAGAGAAAAAAGGTTAAAATTGTTTACACAATAATTAGTAAAAAGTTTTAAATAAAAAAAGAAAACAAAAAAACAACAATAAAAAAATATAAAAATTTTGAAGGAACGTGGCGTCGATTCAGTGTGGTGAGGATTTGGAGGTCCATGGTGTGCTGCAGGTTCCTGGACGTTGGATCTATGTTCGCTGAAGACTTGATGGCTGATATCTGAGGACGCGCCATGGACCTGCGTGGACTAGCTGCACCTGATATAGATAACACAAAGAACAAGTAAATGTAAGAAAAATAAAAGTGTCTATGGTAGGAATTGAACCCAGACCATAACACTAAACACTCACACGCCCTTTACCAACTACACCATCAATTTTAATTGTAGAAGTAATACATTCAATAAAATAAATATAAAAAACTTGGGTTAAATGCGTTTCAATCACAAGTCAAAGACCGGGCCCACGCATTGCTGGATGGCCAAATCAACACGCTTCTCCGTGCCACACCGGCGAGTCAAAGAGTCAATTTTACTGTTCATCATCCCCAACCTGGTACCTGCGAAATTATCCATGGAAATTGCTTCGCATTTACCTGCGGATTTTTCCGCAGTTTTTCCTCCTTCCATGGCTACCATTTGGAACCTGCGAATTCATGACCATACGCACACTAGGGCTGCCCAGATCCTCTCATAATTATCTCCTAGCCAAGAATATGCACTTTATTCCCACTGAAACGTCCTGGACATACGAAAACGAAGAACACCTTCGTTTATGCCCTATCAATGGCGCTTCTTGATTTAGGCTTTAGAGTTTCGATCCAATGGCTCAAACTTGGTCTAATTGGTGACAGAAACTCAACCATGCCATTAGTTCATAATAAAATACGATGATAAGCAAGAAACAAGAATTGAAAAACATGCATGAAGTTTTTAACTATGATGTATGAATTCCACACGTGAGCAAAGCTTACCTACCACCTGGCTTTACCTTTTGATATCCCAGAAGTAGAATGGAACGTTTGCTTGCCCTTTGTTTGGCCTAAAACAAAGAATATACGTTTGCCCTAGTTTCTTGAAAGTTTGTTCATGGAAACCCTAACTCTCCTCTCCTAATTTTCGTCCCCCCTAGGGCTAAATGTATTATGAATATATAGGGAATTCTATTAGGTCAGAAATCATGAGAAAATACATTGCATTCATGGGAAAATATTTGATTGAAATATCCATCCAAAATTGCTAAAATTGTCTCAAATCTTGATCACCAAGTCATGAACAAATTTGAGATGGTTGGCTGAGTATATTTGATTGATTAATTGATCCAAATTAAATCCAAATCATATCTTTCATTATTTTTACTATTTTATTTAATTAAATCATGAATAAAATGAATTGAATCCATGAAATAATAAATAAAATAAAATAATAATAAAAAAATTGAAATATACTTTTCTAGGGCGTGGATGGGCTTTGGATAAAGATTATATAAAAAGAATTCAAGCCCATTTAGAAAAAAGTGCATTTTGGGCAATATCTCTCTTTGTACATCCCTTGAAATTTGGTGAATTTGTGCATCTTGCCATCTCTTCATACTTTAACATTTTTCCATGTCCTTGGACTTTTTGGAAAGCTTGAAGAGTCCTCTAATCAACCCTTTTGGTTCCATGTCAAAATGTTTTTCTATGCTCCGTATATGCTCTTTTGAAAAAGTTGACTTTTGGTTGACTTTTCAAAATGACCTATAATGTTTTGACTTGTATCTTTAAAGAAAATGATTTCCAACATATACTTGTGACATATGGATTTGTAGAGAATTGAATTCTCTTCAAAATAAGCCTTGGATGGAAAATTTCTGATGAAATGTGAAGATTTTGGAGCCAGTCAAAGTTCAGTTAACTTTTCATCTGTATTTCCAAATATGGAAACTTTTGAATCTTGACATATTTTGATGAGTCATGATCAATCCTTGATCAAACGGTGAATAATACTTCAGAATAAGTATGTTGACCAAAAATCATGAATTTTGACTGTACTTTGACCACAGTTGGACTTTTAGGTCAACCGGTCGATTATTGATCGTTTGGGCCATTGTGTGAGCAATCTTTTGAATCGAGGCTTGAAACTTGGCATGAGGGTACTTTGAATCATATGAGAGACCATGGAATCCACTTGAGGTATCAGAAGTTCAAATTCCTTAATTAAATAAGAAACCCTAATTTAGAGGTTGTTGTTTAGGAGAGAGACTGCATGCTGCCTTCTTGTGTATCTTTGAGCTTTTGAAAGTCAGGTGGACTGAAATATAAATAAATATGTTGGGCAAATTTTGGGGTATGACACTGACTTTTTTGTATTCGGATTGTATTATTATTTTGACACTGAGCAGATCCCGTACAACTATTTTTCGTATTTATAATATTATTATTTTATTCTAATTTACGTGTTTTATTTTGTCGATTCTATTCTATTTTGTCGATTAATTTAAAATATGGGATTAATCATTGATTTGAATAAAAAGAAAATCTCAAAGCATATTTCGGAGATGCATCTGGGAAATAAATATAAATGTGTAAATGAGTGTTTTCAGAAATACATCTCCAAATTATGTGAAAATATGGAAAAACTTACTTCGAAGATGCATCTCCGAAGTCAGAAGTATTATGAGATTTTAAGCCCAAGAAGGGTGGATAAATAAATTGTCTTTTGTTAATGATGGAGATGAGGAAGGTGCATTGTCCTTGGGCCAGAGAGGTTGAATGGGTCAAGGCCCATATGCGCAGCAAAGAGGGGGCAAAGGGATGAGAAAGGCCCCATCTTTCTGCGAAACGCCCGAACCTTCTTCTTCTTTCCTAGGTCGGTCGGGAATCGTCCAGGCGGTGGCGGAGTTCCTATCACCACTAAACTCTTATCTTTAAAACCCTATCCTCCTCCTTTATCCATCCGACCCTCAGATCTTCTCAATCTCGACCGAAACCTACCGGGGACACTCCTGTGGTGCTTCAACGGCTGCGAAATCACCAGAAACCCAGAGATAAAGATGATAAAGATTATAGATGCTTCAGGTGAGGACTTCCTTTTCTTCCTTCCCCTTCTTCTCAAATTCTTTTTGCGTTTTTTATTCTGTGCTGAGATGGTGTGTTGTTGCGTTCTTCCTACTTGAGGATGAGGGAATAGGAGAGTATGGTGAGAGTAGTGGCTTTTGCCGATGCGTGAAAATGGTGATGGATGTGGTTGAGGAATGTGCGTTGCAGAGAGTTCAATTGAGTATGATAGTGGCAGAATGGCGTGAAGAGTTGTCGTTGTGATGATGAAGTTGTTGTATAGAGAGAGAGTTTCCGTTATGAGTCGGTTGAAGTGTGATTGAGAGTTTGTTACATGGAACTCAGTTAGTTAGAATGAGTTTTTGAATCGAGTCGGTTGATAGTTTAGTAGTTATAAATTATGTCAGTAGGTTACTTGAGGGTGAATGAATGTTAATTAACTAAAACCGTTAGTCAACGTTAAATAGTAGGAAACTGGGGTGCGTGTAGCTTGGTTAAGTGCATGTGGTGATATGAATGTTGAATGGAATTTAGATTCTTTTGGACAAGATTGAAAGTTTGTATTGTAGTGCAAATAGATTTTAGCTTTTTCTTCCTTTCAAAAGCAATTTGAAAATTCTTCCCTCCAAGGCTTCCAATTTGAAACATCAAAACATGGGACTGCACACACAGTCACACAACGCTACATGTTGGATATTTTGCTATTCCCCGAGATTGACACATTACTCATTCAAAGTAGCCTAACATTCATTCATACATAATTCAGTCATAGGAAATTACCCACTTCTTTGTTCCTGTTGAAAACTTATTGACAGGGATATGATTCATTCCCTACTTACAGTAGTGGTGTGGCAATACTACTATACCTATTGTTGGTGATCAAGTTGGTTCAGCTTCTGTAGGAACTGATAATGAGAAAGACTTTATTATCATGCTAAAGTTAAGAAATTATAGTAGTGTTTAAACCTTATTACATTTGATTTTAATCCTTTACATTATAGTTTATCATAATGTTAAAATCTAATAAATTAACATAATTTCATTTTAAACCTTACAAAAAAGTGTTTCTAACTAACAAGTGTTTCTAACTAATAAGGGACTTAAATGTCAAATAAAAGAGCTCTTGAAAATAGTAGAAAAATATGCATATATTTAAATGTTGGTGTAGAATGCTGAAGAAAACTGGAGCAAACACAAGTGAATTAATGTATATTCACATATCTAAACTTATAGGATAAGTGATACAGCTAGCTGGTAATATATATTGTAAATATATATTGTACTGCAAGTAATGTAACATATACATATAATCATATGAAATAAAGCTTAATACAATAATCAACAATAACACTACAAAGGGAGGGATCGACTTGGCAATCCTACTATCAGCTATCGATCCCACCAGTTGGTGTCTCGGTTTCTCTAATTATGGCGATGAAAGAATGCATACATACCCAACGAGCTTTGGTACGCACTATAATGTGGTAGGGAAAAACCCATAAACCAAGAGAAACTCAAGATAAACCTGCTTCGAAAGTTGTTCAAATCACAACACTGAAGCAAGTTACGACCATAAAATTAAGACTAATAAGAATACGACTGTTAAAATTTTTTGATTATACATACCCACGTAAATAAATAAAATACAATCCACTGCTGCAAGTACATAAACTGGGATGGAGACAAACAAAGCTCCAAACTTTCCTGCGTATAAGAAAAACACTTTATAGTAAGTATTTTATTTCACAAAGGAGGAAATTAATTATTATAATGACTAGCTTTATAAATTTACCAAAAATGGAGAGAAAAATCATGAATCCAGCTGCTATCCGAACAACTCTTTGACTACCAACTTGTGTCATGCCAGCAATCCCACATTCTATCTGATCGAAAACTCAAAAATTGTTTCTTAAAATTATTTGGACATACTACCCTAATAAGAAAAATATATTGTAGTTTGAATAAAGAACTTACATAGAAGTTGACACTCCAGTCCCCTTTATAGTTGCTGATACAAAATTCCCTATCCCCTAATACATTTGTTACAGTAATCAATCATGATCATATATAATTCACAAATATAAAATGAGAAAATAAAAGAAAAATAACAAACAAAATATGAATTTATGTCATTTTTAAAGCAATTTAATAAATACTTCCAATTCATAAATTATATTTACCTGCCAGCCGATGTTGCGGCTAAGTATTGCTGGTGGCAACGGAGCTGCACTCGCATACCTCTATTGCTTAAACCAAGTAGTATCATAAAAAAAACTCTAACCCTACTCCTTCTTGCCTAATCTAATTAGTATAAAATGCATACTTCGCATACTAGTGTCCATTTGCATATGATAACAAAGAAGCATATGATTAATTATAGATTAATATGTTAAAGTTTATCAATGGTGGATGCTCATTGGAATATTTAATGCTTTGTGCATTACTAATACAAGAAATGTATTTGGCTACCAAATACGCGCCACTAGATAGTTTGCAGCATGACTACATTTTTTTGACAATAGCTATTGTAATTATACTTTACATTTATTATATTTCCTACTATGAAATTTAAAAAAGACATGCCACTTATTTTGACATACCAATTTATTGTCCTCTATTATAAAAATATGACATGATTCTTACCATAATGCACCACCAATAATTTCAGCACTGTCAGTCCTACAAGTATGTGAACGCTTGTAAGCTCTAGCACGAGTGAGAATGTGGGCATAAGTCCACACGACTAGAATTGAGAATATGACCGTAAAGCGATCCAAGATAAAAATATGTTGGTCTCCTCTCCTTATGAGAAAGATACTGTTCAAAAAATATCAGTACTTTAAAATATAGTTGTCATGTGAAATATGAAAGAAATAAAATAAAAGTAAGAATAATGTGTGAATATCAGTAATACTACAAGCTCAAGTAGTCCAATCTCGACACATCATACGAGCTGAGATTTAAAAGTCGCAATTAAGAAAACATGAATTATAGAAATTTTAATTCATAAATGAATGAAAACATAGGTTGTAAATATAAGACTATACATGGAAAAACCGAACCGATATAGGCCAAAATCTGATAGAGAAACTAAGAGAATAGTAGAAAGAGGACTCAAAAACCTAAAAAAATATAGCAGATTATACAAAGATGTTTTTAGCTAAATAATTATCAATATTTACAACATCTAAAATAAGTATTTGAATGCACATCTGAACCAACCTGACTACATGGCGCCAACCGCCAATGGATCCAAGAACCATCTGCATGGTCGATGCAACCATTAGGGCACCCTGTGTTGCATTCATTATTTTCACAAATTTCTGCACATTAATCACAAAATATCCGCCAAGATAAATGACAAGATGGTGGGCAGATATGTATATGAAGCACCGATGATCATGGGTAGACGAGTTCCAAAAAAACTCTCTATCAACGTGGTTGCTCCCGAGACAAACAATAGACTTTGAATCATCATAGCTTTTTCTAACTATTTAAAAAGAAAAGGTTAAATTAAAAGCTTTCAAAGTTAAAAATATTAAACAACATCATCAAAAATCAATTTTCATTCTTTTATATATATATATATATATATATATATATATATATATATATATATATATATATATATATATATATATATATATATATAACTTAAACAACAAAGACTTACATCGCGCCCCCATCAGAGGACCTAAAACTGTACTGTCTTCCCTAGCATTACCAAATAATGCTAAAACCCTAAAGCTATGGACATTCCTAAAATAACATCAAAATTTTAAAATCAACATTCACAATAAATAGAAAGGTATAACTCTGCCTTAAACAAAAATAAAAGCTACTTAAAAAATATTGAAGAGTTCAGTTCATATTATGCAAAATTTTGGGTTTCGAGATCCAAATTCACAACCAAATGAGAATCTATTTTAAATAAAAATCTAATTATGTTTAGGGTTTTTTTTTATATTTTCAACTACTAGGAAAATATGGTCTTATGTTATTTTCGTCGCTTTTGTTTATGAAAACTTTCTAATATATAAGCATGAGTTTTAATCAAAGTATATGCAAAGAAAAGTAGATAGGATGAAGACTATATGCAAAACAAGAATTTATCAAAACAAAGCATAATTGAAACTACTAACCCCATGAAGGAGTAGTCAGGTCACAGTCTGCAACCTCTTCATCATAAAAAGCCAGATCCTGATTTAGGGGTGAAAACAAAAATTAAATAATTACAATTTATTATATATATATATATATATATATATATATATATATATATATATATATATATATATATATATATATATATATATATATATATATATATATATATATATATGAGAATGATGAGAAATAAATAAGAAAATTAAAAATTATTTAAAATTTAATTTTCTTTTTAATTGCGTAATGGTTGGTTTAAAAGAGGAGAGTGATACTTTTATTTTAATTTTTAATTAATATAAAAAAGGTGATTAATTATGTGTAAATCTATGTTATATATTTTTAGAGAGTGACAAAATAAACCAGCATCAATATCTCAAAACCAACATTCAAATGACAAACTCTTAAACTAGATAAAATGAAAAAAGAAACCAGCATCAATATCCCAATAGCAATTAAAAAGAGAGCCATACTAAGAACTTTGTAATCTAACCTTCATTAATCAAGGAAATCAAAGTTGCTGTAAATAGAGCTTTTGTTTTCTCTTCCTGGATCCCATTGCTTGAATTGAGATATAAGGAAAAGTTGTTCACCGAAGAGAAGTGTAACTTTTAGAAACATGGTGGTTCTAGCGGATGATGGTTCTCTCCGGTGGCGGGTTACCGGTTGAGTTCACCGGGTGACACTCACAAAAACAGAACCAAAAAACTCGATTTCAAAACAAAGAAGTCAATAGAAAGAGATGAACCTAAACCCAAACAGAATCAGACAAGATATTACCTAAAACTAAACAACGCAAAAAAAAAAGGTTGATATTAGGTTGTATAACTGGTTTGGTTAGGGATGTGTTCTGTTATAAGAAAGTTGTGTTTATGATGAGTCTGTAAATAATTTGATCCAAGATGATCTTGCTCTTGCTAAGGAATCTGGGGAGAGAAAAGAGAAGATGGAGGATAGAACATCAAAGGGTAGCTTGCTCCACATGTGAACAAATGAACTAACTATCAAAAAACGTAAGGTGATGGTATAAGAATAAGAATATATATATTTGATCTAGTAGATAAGTATTCTTTGGTTGTAAAATTTTGTCAATATAAAAATTGAGAAAGGGCATTTTGCAAATATATATAATTTTGATGTCAATTAAATGATGTCAATTGGGAAAGTATATATATATATATATATATATATATATATATATATATATATATATATATATATATATATATATATATATATATATATATATATATATATATATATATAATTTTCTTTTCCTTCTTTATTATTATAAAATTATTTTTACTTACAAAAATTTAGGTTTCACCTTTGAATTATTTTATAAATGTAACTTAAAATATAAAGTTTTTGTAATTAACTGTAAAAACTAAAATTATTAATAAATAATTTGATTAAAAAAATACTTAGTGCATCAAAATTTGATATAAAATTTGTTGTTATAATTTTATGTATAGATATAGATTTTAAAAACTTAAAATAGTTTATCAAAATTTTCATCAAATATGTTGGAAAAAAAATATTCATAAAATAACTAATGAGCATTTTTACAGGAATAGGTGGTCCTCCTGATATCGCCATCATTCATCATAGGGAGGAGATTCTCTCCCATAATTTTTATCTGCAGTAAAATCCTACCTTTTCAATTTTTTTCTTCTTTTAAGTACAATAAAAATATTTTTTAAACAAATCAATGGGGTGGATGTCCACTTTATTTCCTCCAATTAAATATTCATTGAAGACAATCATAATCCTTCATTATGAGAGATCAATTATTGCATTGGGGTGTGTGACTCACATGATGTGATGACTCACTGATGTGGTTTTTGTCATGTTCCTCCATATCAACTTATGTGTGTGTTTGTCTCTTTTCAATTTAATACGTACTACTAGAATATTTTTATTTTATTGGTTTTTATTTTGAAAAACAATGATTACTTTTACTCCATCGAATCTCTACTTAAAAAAATTGATTTTAAAACTTATTGTTCAGAAATAAAAAAATTAACTCATCTTAATATGAAGTGCCATCACACTCTAACATAATACTATCTAATTCTTGAAAAATTAAAATGAGACGTCAAAAAAAAAGATTATCATGTTCCGAAAGAGATTATCAAATAATTCTACTCTTTTCTCTCCCCAAATCCCCAAATAGGTTGTAAATTCAATTATATTAAAATCAATTCTATCAAATTCAATTCTTTCAGAATCAATTCTATCCACCGTCAATCCAAACACACCCTTATTAATTATTAACTATATTATACCAAACAAAGCCTATAAATAATTCATTGAATTTAGAGGAAACATTATTATTAGTGGAAACAGTATTTTAGCGGAAACATCAAGGGTCTGTTTGAAATAGTTTTTGTTTTTAGTTTTTAAAAACTGAAAAGTAAAAATCAAAACACAATTTAGCCATTTCAGTTTTTTGCTTTTAAAAACTGAAAAATTGTGAAGAGTTTTTAAAAACACATTTGTAAAATATTATATTCAAACAAGTTTTTAGTTTTTAAATTTTCAAAAATTAAAATAGAGTTTTTAAAAAGCCTTTCAAACAGGCCCCAAGTATCTCATTTTTCCTAATTTAAATTTTACAAGTTTACATAGTTTATATTTTTTAAATAATATTTTAAAGCTTGTCATTTCATGTTTATTTAAGGTGCAAAATTTTCTACTTGGATCAAATTATCAATAACTTTATTTTTGGTGACAAATTAAATTTCCCAAAAAATAAATTAATATTATTGACCGATCATCTTTAAATACTGCAAAACCTAACTTGCTAAATTTATCCTCATTCTTATCATGTTTGGTTAAAAAAGATGTGTCATTTATCCGCCGTGTCCTTAATTCTTTTATGGTTTATAGATATGGAGATCTCTCTACTATGCCATAAAAATCAGTCATGTATAAATATCATTGACATTCTTAACTATACCAAAATTTGATACTATAAGGTTTAATGAGGTGGGCTAGGAAGGTTAGAATCAGGCGTAAAAATGACTTTGTCATTAAACAATTAGATACCAATACAAGAAAGAGATGGAAAAACAACAAAATAATATTGGTTTGTGATAAAGGTGACAAGCATAATGAAGCGGATAGTGCAACACAAAGTGCTATTAAAATTGTGGTTGTCTATTAAAAATCAAGTTAACAATATATAAAAGTCGTTAAGGATAGAAGATTGATGTATAACGTGAATTTAACTAAAGATTTAGTTCATGGGTGTTGGACATCTAAGTGCATATGGGTGGAAACATTTTTTTGATTTTGTAAAGCTTCATATTACACACATGCAATGATGAGAGACTGGTATGCTATTTATAATAAAATATAACATACTAACTAATGGACTTTTTCCACAAGGCCCATTATACAAGCCAACTTAATAAACAAGCTAACTTAACAAATTATGATTTAAACACTAAAACCTAATTTAACATGCTAACAACCCTAGCATCTTCGACACGAGCATGTGAACAACCTTCGACTTCATGATTAATCATGTCAAACCAAGAAGCTACCATTCGACCATACTAGAGTTCGATCCAATATCTCACAAATCTCCACTTTGGACCTAACTCTATAACATCAAGGGAACAAACTAGCTTTCTTCATGCAGCATGATCAACTGCATACAGTGGAAAAACTTGCAACTCGGCAATGACTTGGTGATCATATCAGCAGCATTGTGATTTGTCGAAACCTTCAGCACCTGGACTTCTCCACGCTCGATTACTCCTCTGACGAAATACAACCTCACATCGATGTACTTAGTTCGCTCATGATATGCTGAGTTCTTCGACAAGTGTATATCACTTTGACTATCACATTTAACAGTGATACCTTGACCTTGAAGTTTCAGCGCCTTCGCAAAACCTTCAAGCCACAATTCTTCTTTCACAACTTCAGTTAGGGCAATATACTCCGCCTCAGTGGTTGATAGAGAAACAACCTTCTGAAGTGTTGCTTTCCAACCAATTGTTGTGCCAAACATAGTGAAAACAAATCCAGAAATAGTTTTTCTAGAATCCATACAACCTGCATAATCAGAGTCGACATATCCTTCGATTACTGCTTTACTATCTTCACCTAAGGCTCCACCATAAAATAGGACCCTGTTCAGAGACCGATTTATGTACCTTAAAATCCACTTCAATGCTTGCTAGTGAGCCTTTCCAGGATTCGCCATGTACCTGCTTACAAGACTTACTACATATGTTATGTCGGATCTAGTACAGACCATAACATACATCAAAGAACCAACTATATTAACATATAGGATTCTATTCATATAGGCTCTTTCGACATCAGTACTGGGACACTAATCAATACTTAGCTTGAATTGAGGGTTTTTCGGAGTCACAACTGGCTTCGAATTTAACATATCAAACTTTTCGAGAGTCTTTCATAAATATGCCTCTTGAGATAAGCATAGCTTCGACTTCTTTCTATCTCTTCAAATGGTAATTCCAAGAATCCTGGAAGCATCTCCCAGATCCTTCATATCGAACTCCTTATTGAGTTCAGCCTTCACCCTCATTACATCTTCGACATTATTGCTTGCTATAATAATATCATCTACATAAAGCAACAAAATAACAAATGAATTACCAGGTCGAAATCTGAAGAAAACACAGTGGTCGAACTGGCTTCTAACAAAACTTATGCGTGCCATGAACTTGTCGAATATCCTATTCCACTGTCGAGGAGATTGTTTCAATCCATATTAGGATCTCTTCAGCTTGCACACATATTTTTCCTTCCCATTTTCGACATATCCTTCAGGTTGCCTCATCAGGATTTTTTCATATAGATCACCACACAATAACATAGTCTTCACATCCATTTGTTCCAGTTCAAGGTCAAACCGTGCCTCCATGGCAAGTAATATTCGAATGTACCTATGCTTCACAACAAGTGAAAACACATCATTGAAGTCGACACCTTATTTCTGAGTGAAACCCCTTTCAACTAACCTTGCCTTGTATCTTTTCGACGCCACTCCTTTGATTCCTTCCTTAACTTTGAAAATTTATTTACAGTTGACTAACCTTGCTCCAACAGGTTTCTTTATCAGTTCCCAGGTGTGATTATCATGAAGAGATTTCATCTCATCATTCATGGCCTTCAGCCATTATGTAATCATGCCATATAAGAGGATGGCATTCCGTATGGTTGTTCCCTCCAAGGCTTAAAACTCTAAAAACCTGGTGGCCTAGGGGTTGACGGTTGTGCCTGGTTTCCAAGATATACTAAAAAAGGGCCAACATGAGTACTTGAAGGAATATATGTCGCACTCGCGAAAGGAGGCACTGTGGTTGAACTAATTGTGGGTACAGTCTCTGTGGACATTGGTATAGAATTATTTGTAGCTATCGATCATGTGGATGTGGGTATGGCCTGAGAGTTATTCACAGTCATAGATCTAGTAGATGTAGGCATGGCCTGAGATCCAAGCATAGAAGTCGAAACATCGGTCGAACTTGTAACAACCGTGCCTGACCCTTGTGAAGGACTTTGTCCTCCTTGATCATTGGCAGTATTAGCCATTTTTCTGTTATATTTTCTTTTAGAAATTGGTTGTAAACTGCTAGTAGATTTACCACTCCTAAGGTTCATACAAGGTCTTGGTATAATCTAAACCTAAAAGACACAAGAAGATATAAATGAAACTTATGAACCTTTAAATTTTTCAACACTAGTCCCATTGGGCGTGCCAATTTGTTTACAGTGATTTCTGGTAAAACAACCGCTAGTCTTCCAAATTATTAAATATATTTTGATAACTTACAGGATACGACTAGATTGATCATAAGACATGTGTCTAAAAGTTTATAATCTTTATGACTGAGTTCAAATTCTAAAGGTATATCTTAAATGTGTAACATATTTAAAGGCAATACAAATTGTAAAGACAAAATCTAAATAAAAGACTTAAACGACTTCGATTGTAATGATAAAGGACAAGACTCGAAAGACAAAGTATATTTAAATGACTTGAATTTATAAAATTGAGACTGAATGTAAAAATACAAATGGTGTTACACGTACATTCTCAATGAAACTCTTTCTCTTTCACTTGGTACTTGAGCGGTTTTTTAAGTGACTTGTACAAAATGAACACCTCTGAATACTACCACCAAGATCCTTATTTATAATAATTCGATCCTAACGGTCTTACGCTAATAAAGCGCCACGTTGTTCTTTGCATGCGTTTCAATTTTCTGACGCTTCCACGTGCCTTTCTAACCAAATAAAATACTTTGAAATTCAAAACATTCCCGCTTAAAGCTCTGAAATGCGAAACAACACGACTTTGCCAACAAGTATTTCTCAGAAATATCTCGAAATATCCTAAGTCTTTTCGACCTTTCTACCTCAAAGATATTATAACCCATGCCTTACTTCGATGTAGGAGAAACTTCAATCGTAAAGAAACTCAAAAACAACCTTATAAAGCCATTCTTCTTCGGAGCACAAGACTCATTTTAGAACTGGAAATTCTAGTAACTCACACGCGATGCCGTACTAGATGTTATGACATCCACAATTACACAGAACAAAATGTTAAAATAGAAGTGCATAAAAACAGTAAAGAACACAACAAATTTTTCACCCAATTCGGTATACAACAATATCTACTCTGGGGGCTACCAAGCCAGGGAGGAAATCCAATATAAGTAGAATTAATTTGGAGTTAAACTCCCCGTTTACAACTTCTCAATTAAGACCTACCCAATGCAATTCCAATCTATTCCTAGATCTGAGTATATCCACTCACTCCCCCTCAATCACAACAGTGATTGCAAACAAACATTAAACAAATTAGAGAGAATATACACTTCAAAGACACACATTGATCTGCTTAAAAATCTTCAATCAAGAGACACACACTCGTGCTTAAAAGCTTAGAGTGACAAAGTACATAAACCTCAAAGACACCCTACTCCAAAGCAATCATCTACGTGATTACTGCTTGGATCACAAGTAACAATAAAAATACACACGGTGGAAGCACAAAGAGTATAATAATCTTCACGCTCACAAAACTCTGCCTCTGAAAGTAGGATTTGCACTCTTCTTATAGTCAGCAGGCAGCAGGACTTGGGCCATGGGCCTTCCACATATAAATTAGGGTTAACCAAGTTAACCTAATTTCCACATCATCAGGGTGTTCTCATAAGCTGTAATCTGATATATTTTAGCACAAATCATACATCACACAATATATAGTTTCCTAAATAGTAGCCTGAGATAAATAAGGAAACATCATAACTAAAAAGTAACAGCTACTGCTGTCTGACACAAATGTCATGACGTCGAGCATGACATCTAACAAAAACCTGTACTAGCTCAACCATACAATCCTACACAATTCCATACACATACAACAGGAATGTTTTACCATAAAATGCAACCAATTTCAAAACATATACAATCTCCCCTATGGCAAATTTTTGGCTAAAACAACCTGTCACCATATTATCAGAGATTCTTTGCAGTAGAAAAAGAAAAACAAACACAACATATAACTAGAGCACGCATCACACTTGCAGGAGTAGCTAATACAGCTTACCATATTATGCCATCACACACATTAGTAGTCCAAAATAAAGATAAAAACAGATTAGGTGATCTGTCTGGGGTGACATAACATTTCTACTTCTACTCCCCCTTTTTACCAGAAATGTTGCCAAAGCATCCTTGAAATATAACAAAACAAAACAATAAGCTAGAACAAATCACCATACACAGCCGCTTCAGTCTTCAGACTCAGAGCTGCCGAGTCCAACAGCGTCATCAGTGCCGTCATCAGGACTGGCTTCTTTTTCAATCTCGCTATCTGATTCACCATCCTCTTCACCCTGTTCAGCCATATCAGTTTCAGCAGACTCAGCTCCTTCATCCGTTTTAAGGTAGCTGATCAATTTTTCAAGAGCCAGTTTTATGGACTCTAGCTCCTTACATGTTTCTCTGAGTATTGCAATCATAGAAGCTTTACTTGTAGTTGTGCTGTCTTTGGATGTTCCAACTGATGTTGTGACAACGTCAGGAATAAGTGTTCCTTGAAAGAGCTTATGATGAAGGAGTAAATGACTTGCTCTTTTGCACACAAAATCTTTGTCATTCAGGATATTAGGAAATTGATTCAAGATGATTCCACAAATAAAGGAAGCGGAGGCAATGGGGCCTTTAACACTATAGCTACCATAATGCTTTAAAGTTTGCTCAAAAATATAAGTTCCATAGTCAACTTTGGTCTTAGTACCAATAGCAAAGATGAATTTACCTAGGATAGCAGAAATTGTAGAATTGTGTTGAGTTGGCACCCAGTTGGCAGCTCCAATCCTGTGAAGTATAGCATACTTCACACTTAGCTTGCTAGCATTCAACTTTCCTTTGACAGGCCATGTCTTTACTTGTCCAACAGTAATTACTTTGCACATTTGATTATCAGATACTTCAAGCTCCGGTTGAGCTTCATTGGATATTTCTAGAAATTTGTTAATCACAATGGGGGAGACATTAACACATTTTCCCCTGACAAATACTTTCAAGTAATCCTTAGCTTTCTTATTGCCACAATATTCATATAAGTTCACAATGAACTCCTTCATAAGGACTTCATAACATTTAGAGAATTGAGTCACAGTTTTTATCAATCCAGCTTCATGAATGAGATTCACAATCTCTTCACACTCAAGAGCATTATGAGCAAGCTCCCTTTCTAAGGCCAGTCTTTTCTGATAGAAAAATTTTCATCTGAGTACACTGGATGGATAGTGAAAAGAAATATTATTAATAGGTACTGCAGGTACACTAGCAGCAAGCTTGCTAGTAGAGACCTTCTTCTTGGGATGGATGTCATTGACATTCACAACAACATCATAATCTGACTCATTCTTAGTAATGATTATAGCTTTTCTCTTCTTAGGCACCACTTTGCTCCATGATTTTTTGGGTCCAACAGAAGTGGGCTTAACCACAACCTTTTTTATTCAGAGAGTCCTCAGCCACGACTTGCTTCCCTTTCCTCCTCATAAGCCTTTTGGCTATGCTTGGATTGATAGAAGCAACCAAGTCATCATCAGGGAAATCATCAAGGTTGATTACTTTATCAACATGGGTCTTCTTAGGTTCTTTTTCTTTAGTTTGTCCATCTTCAGTGTGGCTATCATCCTTATCAACAGAAACATTACTAGGTACCTCTTCATTATACACATCATCAACAGGGACCTCAGTGTGATCATTATCAGCAATAACATTGTCTTTACCAACAATCTCTTCCACATCATCATTATTATTATTGTCATCCACATGCACATCCATATTCACAGCATCTTTTCTATTGACAGCATCATCAACATCATTATCAACAACATTTTCTTCATTAACATTCATATTCCTATCATCATTTTCTTGGACAGAGTTATCAACATTGTCAATAACTTGCGTATTGTCATGTGACTCAGGAAGCACAAAATTTAAAGGAATAGAGATCCCATGTATAACATTTTTCTCATTTAGGATATGGGTAACATTTTTAACAATGGCGTTGTGATCATACCTAGAAACTTCTTTAGTTAATTCTTCCCTAGAGGGAGGAATAGACGATTCAGAAATCGGATCATAATTTGGATTTTTAGGTCTCCTTGCTGTTTCTTTGGTTCTTCGTGCATGTGACGTCCTTGGCCTTTTTGCCACAAGATTGTATGGAGTCACCATCTGTAAAGGGGTGACCTCAAGAATCACATTAGGGTTAATGGGGACATCCGTATCATCTTGAGCATGAGTAGAGGAAGCAGACACTTTCGAGGGAGATTGAGGGTTTGACTGTTGAGACATTGAGGGAGACTTTGGAGGCAATTGAGAGATCTTTTTGTTTTTGTGGTTGTAGGCGAGATATGAGAAGTGCAAGAGACTAAACAAGCAAGTATGGTAGAGAGTTGAGAAGTTTAAAGAAAATGATTGCACTAGGAGAGGGAAATTTAAATTCTGACTAATCATAAAATCTGAACTATTTTTCTTGTTCAAAAAGTAATTCCCAAGGAACTGTAATTGCTATAATTCCTCATAGAGGTAAATACCCAATTTGATTTTCAAGATTTCAAGTTGAGTAGCATTTAGTGCTTTAGTAAAGATATCAGCAATTTGTAGTTTAGTGGCCTCATGCTCCAGAGTAGCTACTTTGTTATTCACATGGTCTCTTAGGCGGTGGTGTATAGTATCCATATGCTTGGTTCTGATGAGTTGAGTAGGATTATTTAACATATTAGTACCATTTAGATTGTCATAGTTCACTGTCATGACATCCCGAGTGACATTGTACTCAGACAACATTTGTTTTTCTAATATCTCACCAAGAACTGTATCATCCACAAATATTCGAGTAATCATGAGTTTTTCACCTTCAATCTTCACAAAGAAGGTCTTGACTATCTCTCCTTCCTTGTAACCATTTCTAGCCATCCTTTCGTACCAAGTTCTAGATGCTTGATATGGTCTTCTTCTTTTAACACTTCTTATTTTGCCTCTAGAGATCTTTGTATTTGAGACAGAACTTGAATACTCAATCTCATCACTTAGCTCGAGACGAGATGTCTCTGTTTTAGAAAACTTTCTTTGTTGATAGATCATCCTTTTGGTAAGTGCACGAGCTTCAGGACATGTGGACTTCAAGTGACCTATCCTGCCACATTGATAGCATCTCTAATATGAGAGACATGTGCTCCTTTCTTGATATTTTCTTTTATGTTGGATCTTTTGATTAGGCATCCTCTGCTCCATCAAGTAAGTCTGGTTTCTTACTTCTAAATTTCTGTTATGTGATATATTAAGCAACTTTAGTTCCAGAGCCTCAAGGTTTGACCGGAGACTTGTGTTTTCCTCTTGTAGGAGAGTATAGGCATTTCTATACTCCAACACTCTTGCACATAGTCTTTCATTCCTTAGATAGGTTTCAGAGAGAATAGTAGCAAGTTCACTAGCAGTGAGTTCGCTAACAAATGTCTCTTTATCCAATTCATTCATGTCTTCAACAACATTCTTTATCACTGTTTTGACTGATCTTTCTTGATGCTTGTCCTCAATCTCTACTTTGGTCAAAAAAGGTTCACAGGAGTACTTAGAGATTCTAGGCTCCCATAAGTAACAGTTTTCTTTAGACCTATAGCCCTTCATGACTTCCTTATGTTCTTCATTTGTGACGATACATTCCTTCTTGGTGAATTTGACATTGAAGCCTTGGTCACATAGTTGACTGATGTTGATTAGATTTACAGTCAGTCCTTTTACCGGAAGACCATTGTCCAGATTAGGAGCTTTTGGATATTCTAGTGTTCCAATCCCTTGAATTTCTCCTTTTTCTCCATCACCGAACATCACATAGTTAGAGGAATAAGGAATGACATTTACCAATAGATTCTTTGTACCAGTCATGTGCTTTGAGCAACCACTATCAAAGTACCAGTCTTCTTTTGATGACACCCGCAGGGGAGTGTGAGCTATTAAGGCAGTACCTTTTGCAACCCATTGTTGTTTCTTGACTATGGTGGTCTGCTTAGGTCCTTTTTGAAGTGTCTGATTAGGATAACCATACAGTCTGAAGCAAAAAGGTTTTATGTGACCAAATTTTCTACAGTAGTGGCATGTGGACTTCAGGTTTTGGACTCTTGAGTCCTAAGATGGAATCTGATCTGCCCACATATCCTATTCCAGACATGTCTCCTAATCTCTGTCCAGCTTGCATGATTTCTTCCAGGGAGTCAGTTCCAGAATTCAGCATTCTAATAGATTTTGACATTTGATCAAGCTTGGAGTTCAACATGCTAATTTCACCATTGAGTGAGTCTATGGTTGCAAGATATTCTTTCTTTTCAGTTTCCAATTCCTTTATAAGCTTCTTTTGCTTCTCCAATTGTTTACACACTCTAGCACTCTTGACATATAACTCTTTTTGTATGAGGCTGCAAGCTCATCAAAGGTCAGTTCATCTTCATTGGAATCATCATCAGATGCACAAACACTAGTTAGTGATGTGATGTGTTGTGCAGTTTCTTCTTCAAACTCACTCTTAGAGTCTCCATCAAACCAAGTGATAGTTAGCCCTTTCTTTTGCTCTTTAAGATAGGTGGAACATTCAGCTCTAATGTGCCCACAGCCTTCACATCCATGGCACTGGATCCCTTTGCCTTCATGATTTATTTTGAGAATATCCCACACATCCTTGGCCAGATCACAGTGCTGCACACGTCTGAGTATATTTTTGTCGTTTCCATTGAACATCGCATTTATAGTCTAGGAGTTTCCTAAAGCCAGTTCTCCCTCATTCTTGTCCATAGTACCAAAATTTGTTTTCCCTAGATCTCACCCAGATTAAACAGACAGGGTGCCTGCTCTGATGCCAATTGAAAATTCTAGTAACTCACACGCAATGTCGTACTGGATGCTATGACATCCACAATTACACATAACAACACGTTAAAACAAAAGTGCATAAAAACAGTAAATAACACAAAAAATTGTTCACCCAGTTCGTTATACAACAATACCTACTCTGGGGACTACCAAGCCAGGGAAGGAATCCAATATAAGCAGAATTAATTTGGAGTTAAACTCCCCCGTTTACAACTCCTCACTTAAGACCTACCCAATGTAATTACAATTTATTCCTAGACCTGAGTATCTCCACTCACTCCCCCTCAATCACAGTAGTGATTACAAACAAACATTAAACAAATTAGAGAGAAGACATACTTCAAAAACACACCTTAGTCTGCTTAAAAGCTTCAATCAAGAGACACACACTCGTGCTTAAAAGCTTAAAGTGACAAAGTACATAAACCTCAAAGACACCCTACTCCAAAGCAATCATCTACGTGATAATTGCTTGGATCACAAGTAACAATAAAAACACACACGGTGGAAACACAGAGAGTATAATGATCTTCACGCTCAAAAAACTCTGCCTCTGAAAGTAAGATTTGCACTCTTCTTATAGTCAGCAGGACTTGGGCCATAGGCCTTCCACACATAAATTAGGGTTAACCAAGTTAACCTAATTTCCACATCATCAGGGTGTTCTCATAAGCTGTAATCCGAGATATTTTAGCACAAATCATACAGCACACAATATATAGTTTCCTAAATAGTAGTCTGAGAAAATAAGAAAACATCATAACTAAAAAGTAACAGCTATTGCTGTCAGACACATATGTCATGACGTCGAGCATGACATCCAACGAAAACTTGTACTAGCTCAACCATACAATCCTGCACAATTCCATACACATACAACAGGAATTTTTTCCATAAAACGCAGCCAATTTTAAAACATTTACAAGAACATTTACTTGTCAAAATCTTCAGCTAATAATTGGACATAAGTATTATTAAGCAGGGCGGTCCAGAGGCAGTTGCTATTATGGAGAGGATGGTCAGTGACGCGGCTGGTGCGGCGGCGAATAGGCGGCAGAGGAGGTCCTAGGGAGTTAGGGTTAGGCATACTCAGTAGCAGTTTCCTATTTATGTTTTATTACTGACTTTTTTGTATTCGGATTGTATTATTATTTTGACACTGAGCACGATCTCGTACAACTATTTTTCTTATTTATAATATTATTATTTTATTCTAATTTACGTGTTTTATTTTGTGGTTTAATTTAAAAAATGAGATTAATCATTGATTTGAATAAAAAGAAAATCTCAGAGCATATTTCGGAGATGCATCTGCGAAATAAATAGAAATGTGGAAATGAGTGTTTTCAGAAATGCATCTCCGAATTCTGTGAAAATATGGAAAAAAATTACTTCGAAGATGCATCTCCGAAGTCAGAAGTATTATGAGATTTTAAGCGGTGGTTCTCATCCAAGAAGGGTGGATAAATAAATTGTCTTTTCTTAATGATGGAGATGAGAGAGGTGCACTGTCCTTGGGCCAGAGAGGTTGAATGGGTCAAGGCCCATATGCGCAGCAAAGAGGGGCAAAGGGATGAGAAAGGCCCCATCTTTCTGCGAAACGCACGAACCTTCTTCTTCTTTCCCAGGTCGGTCGGGAATCGTCCAGGCGGGGGCGGAGTTCCTATCACCACTAAACTCTTATCTTTAAAACCCTATCCTCCTCCTTTATCCATCCGACCCTCAAATCTCCTCAATCTCGACCGAAACCTACCGGAGACACTCCTGTGGTGCTTCAACGGCTGCGAAATCACCAGAAACCTAGAGATAAAGATTATAGATGCTTCAGGTGAGGACTTCCTTTTCTTCCTTCCCCTTCTTCTCAAATTCTTTTTGCGTTTTTTATTCTGTGCTGAGATGGTGTGTTGTTGCGTTCTTGCTACTTGAGGATGAAGGAATAGGAGAGTATGGTGAGAGTAGAGGCTTTTGCTGATGCGTGAAAATGGTGATGGATGCGGTTGAGGAATGTGCGTTGCAAAGAGTTGAATTGAGTATGATAGTGGCAGAATGGTGTGAAGAGTTGTCGTTGTGATGATGAAGTTGTTGTATAGAGGGAGTGTTTCCGTTATGAGTCGCTTGAAGTGTGATTGAGAGTTTGTTACATGGAACTCAGTTAGTTAGAGTGAGTTTATGAATCGAGTCGGTTGATAGTTTAGCAGTTATAAATTATGTCAGTAGGTTACTTTAGGATGAATGAATGTTAATTAACTAAAACCGTTAGTCGAAGGTAAATAGTAGGAAACTGAGGTGCGTGTAGCTTGGTTAAGTGCATGTGGTGACTTAGCTTAAACAGGTTAGAAGAGTCAGAAGTTTGGCTCGAGTTCAACATTCTAAGATGTTGTGGGCGACGGTTATCCGGTTCATGTTGTTATAGGTGCTGCGGAATTGCATATTTTTTTGTATTGTGTTTGAATGCTTCCCTTATGGCTGCAGAATTTTTACTTCATCTATTTCTCTTCACTTTCTTGTTTTCTGATGCAGCAAAAAGTTGAAAGTCAAGTTAGCAAACTGTACTGTGTGAGTAAGGCCTGCTGATTAATCTTGAGGATGCTGCCCGAAGTGAAGCTGAAATCGAGAAGGCTATTCAGGCTGGGGAACAATTTGTTCGTGTGAATTAGGATACACGGTTGAACTTTAGAGTACATGACCTACAAACACCGGCTAATCAAGGAATTTTCTACATCCAGTCTCTAGTTGGAAATGCGTTCGGACCATTTTTATTAGCTGAAAGCTTTGTTGAAATCCACACTCCAAAGTTGGTCGCTGGATCTAGGGAGGGTGGATCTGCTTGGGTGTATGAGGTTTTTTTAATATGGGTTTGAAAGGTTGCAATTAGGGGTTAGGTTAAAACAAAGCTAGTTAGCTTTTAGGATGTAACAGATTAAGGGTTACTGAAATTTAGGTTAGGTTTATTATGTATGGTCATTGAAAGTTGATTGTCTCTTCATGGTTTTATTTACTCTGCAGGTTTTGGTTTGGTTCTCTGTGCAGGATTGTATTTTGAATCGGTGGTGGTTTGAAGGATAAGCTTCATGTGCTGGATAAACTTGAATGGTCCATTAGTTGCTGAATCAGTTTGGTTGGAGTTTCATGTACAGGTTATGCTAGCTTTCTTGTTCCGTTTTAGTTTGTAAGATGAAAACTTCTTGTAATAGCTTCTTAAACATGTAATGATATGAATGTTGAATGGAATTTGGATTCTTTTGGACAAGACTGAAAGTTTGTATTGTAGTGCAAATAGATTTTAGCTTTTTCTTCCTTTCAAAAGCAATTTGAAAATTATTCCTCCAAGACTTCCAATTTGAAACATCAAATCTTTTGCCATTACTTTACTTGCCACGCCAGAATCCAACAACAATAAGAAAGATTTTGGTCAAAAGTCAATCTTTTATGTCTATCCTCCGTACTTAGGTAGATAGTTGAAACCTAAATCATAAAATTAAAGATATTTTCTGTCTATTCAAATATGTTAGTAAATAAAAAAATAATAATAATCTCATATTGTTTAACCGCACAAAAAAATTCTTATCCATTGTTTACACAAAGCATTCTTTCCCCTAAAGAAAACCCTAGCGTCGTTGTCATCTTTATCCGCCTCTCTTCGGCCACCAAATCACTGGATCCCAACCTCTTCATGAACCCGTAACTATATAAATACTTTCATTTCGAGTGTTTATTATCTCTCGAGGATCAGATCATCATTTGTGGCTTAGGCTCTCTTCGGTACAGTAACTAACTTCATTTTTTCCATACGGCTCCTTATTCTTTATGTCCTTGTTCGATTCTTTCTTGTTCATCACGCATTCACATTTATATCTCCCTTTGTGCTCATTCCAGATCCTCGTTTTGCGGTTCACGATTCTTGTAAGTTGTCTCACAATGTTCATCTTGTATTGTTCATTTTTACTATTACTTATTAGTTAAATGCATATTTAAGGTTAGGTTTAGATATGATCTTTTCGGTTCACGATTCTTGTAAGTTGTCTCACAATGTTCATCTTGTATTGTTCATTTCTTACTATTACTTATTAGTTAAATGCATATTTAAGGTTAGGTTTAGATATGATCTTTTCTCGTCTCTCTCCATCTTTGCGATTCCAACCTAGGTATAAACTTTTGCAGTGTGTACACTCATTCTTTTGAGAATATCATTCATGATTTGTTCTGACATTAAGGAAATTTAAATTAAAACTAATATGACCTTGTTCTTCCAGTTATATTTTCTCTGTTATTTTAACATATTTGGATTTTGGAATATGTATAGTTCTAATTGAGTATTAAATGAATTTCTAATTCATACAGATCAGAAGGATTTCACCATCCAAATTGGAGATCCAATTGGAACAGAACACAAGGTGATTTCATATACAGTAAAGTAACAAACCATGATTCATGTTAGTTCTAGTTTCTCTCGTTTTATTTTCATAATTGTGTATTTTTTATGAGTCTAATTTTATGATATATTATTTTAACATATTAGCTTATGAAGGTGAATGCCATACTTTTCTTAATTTCCAACTACTATTAGAATGTATGTTTAGTTTAATGTTTTAGAATCTCGAATTGCCTTGTGGGAATTGAGGACTTGGTGCCTCATCAAATTGGTTGTTGAGATAAAACTATTGAATATTACACTTTCAGCATGTGATTGTAAACCTTGTTTTAAGTGTATTTACTTGCTTGAGTTCTAATTTTGTTTCTGTTTTTATATTTTGTTGTATAACTTATGCTCATTTCCAGTGTTTAATACACTTATACTTTTAAAAAAAAGCTAGTTTGGTGTTGTTAGGGTTAATGTTGGGATAACAAGTTTGTTCTTTTTAAGAATCATTTTCCCTGTCATTAAAGGGAAGCTAGCTAGTTTTATCCAAGACAAATGCTTGACTTTGGTGTGAATATTTCTATTTTGTAACAGATACATCATGGCTTTGTATTTGTAACAGGTACATAATGGTGGGTCACCTTCTTGATTTTTAATGTGTGATTTGTTGTACCAATGTTCTTGTTTGAAATGCTTTTGGTGGGGCGTGGTGACTTTAAGATTTATGGAATGAAATAAGTTGCTCTTTCTCTTTAATCAATCTCTTTTGTGGAGTAACATCTTTAATCTCTTCTATTTTCATTCTGATACCTACTAATGGGCTCATCCCTTGTCATTATTGCTATATATATGAATAATGCTTACACATCTCCTTGCTCTTGCAGGACCTTGATGGAGATACTCATTACAAAAAATGGCAGCTTGGGTGTTAGAAAATCCATTAAGCTTGGTCAGGTTCACAAATCGATTGAGTTTTTTTTCTAGCTGTATACTTAAGGGATATATCTTTCAATCTTGTGGTTGAAAAGATTATAAGACATCATAGTTTTTTTGTTTCAAAAACCATTAAACAATGTATGAAAATATGACATGTTGTATTGATTGTCTTTGTTGATTTCTTAGGAATTGCATTCGTATTTTACTATCTTCTGTCAGTAGTAATGTGTTCAATTATAATTATGAGTTTAGTACCAATGTGATTGATTATACATACCCATGTAAATAAATAAAATACAATACACTGTTGCAAGTACATAAGCTGGGATGGAGACAAACAAAGCTCCAAACTTTCCTGCGGATAAGAAAAACACTTTATAGTAAGTATTTTATTTCCCAAAGGAGGAAATTAATTATTATAATGACTAGCTTCATAAATTTACCAAAAATGGAGAAAAAAAAAATCATGAATCCAGCTGCTATCCGAACAACTCTTTGACTACCAACTCGTGTCATGGCCAGCAATCCCACATTCTATCTGAGCGAAAACTCAAAAATTGTTTCTTAAAATTATTTGGGCATACTACTCTAATAAGAAAAATATATTGTAGTTTGAATAAAGAACTTACATAGAAGTTGACACTCCAGTCCCCCTTATAGTTGCTGATACAATTTCCTACTATGAAATTTAAAAGAGACATGTCACCTATTTTGACATACCAATTTATTGTTCTCTATCATATAAAAATATGACATGATTTTTACCATAATGCACCACTATTAATTTCAGCACTGTCAGTCTTATAAGAATGTGAACGCTTGTAAGCTCTAGCACAAGTGAGAATGTGGACATAAGTCCACACGACTAGAATTGAGAATATGACCGTAAAGCGATCCAAGATAAAAATATGTCGGTCTCCTCTCCTTATGAGGATGATACTGCTCAAAAACACATCAGTACTTTAGAATATAGTTGTCATGTGAAATATGAAAGAAATAAAGTAAAAGTAAGAATAAAGATGAACCTGCGTGAATATCAGTAATACTACAAGCTCAGGTAGTCCAATCTCGACACATCATACGAGCTGAGATTTAAAAGTCACAATTAAGAAAACATGAATTATAGAAATTTTAATTCGTAAATGAATGAAAACATAGGTCGTAAATATAAGACTATACCATGGAAAAACCGAACCGATATAGGCCAAAACCTGATAGAGAAACTAAGAGAATAGTAGAGAGAGGACTCAAAAACTTAAAAAAATATAGCAGATTATACAAAGATGTTTTTAGCTAAATAATTCTCAATATTTACAACATCTAAAATAAGTATTTAAATGCACATCTGAACCAACCTGACTACATGGCACCAACCGCCAGTGGATCCAAGAACCATCTGCATGGTCGATGCAACCATTAGGGAACCTTGTGTTGCATTCATTATTTTCACAAATTTCTGCACATTAGATAGATTAATAAGTAAAAAAAAAAGAGCAAATTAATGAAATATATAAAAAGGTTTATCATGAACCAACCTCTTTAGGATCCTCAATATCGCTATGAGTATCCACCAAGATAATTGACAAGATGATGGATAGATATGTATATGAAGCACCGATGATCATGGGTAGACGAGTTCCAAAAAAACTCTCTACAAACGTGGTTGCTCCCAAGACAATAGACTATGAATCATCATAACTTTTTCTAACTATTTAAAAAAAAAGTTAAATTAAAAGCTTTTAGAGTTAAAAATATTAAACAACATCATCAAAAATCAATCTTGATTCTTTTATATATATATATATATATATATATATATATATATATATATATATATATATATATATATATATATATATATATATATATATATATATATATATATAAATAACTTAAACAACAAAGACTTACATCGCGCCCCTAGAGGAACTAAAACTGTAGGAATTAAAACTGTCTTCCTTAGCATTACCAAATAATGATAAAAGCCTAAGACTATATACATTCCTAAAATAACATCAAAAATTTAAAATCAACATTCACAATAAATAGAAAGGTATAACTCCCTTAAACAAAAATAAAAGCTACTTAGAAAATATTGGAGAGTTCAGTTCATATTATGCAAAATTTTGGATTTCCAGATCCAAATTCACAACCAAATGAGAATCTATTTTAAATGAAAATCTAATTATGTTTAGGTTTTTTCTTTAAATTTTCAACTACTAGGAAATATATGGTCTTATATAAGCATGAGTTTTAATCAAAGTATATGCAAAGAAAAGTAGATAGGATGAAGACTATATGCAAAAGAAGAATTTATCAAAACAAAGCATAATTGAAGCTACTAACCCCATTAAGGAGTAGTCAGGTCACAGTCTACAACCTCTTCATCATAATCAATGGCTTCTGCGTTCTCGTTTTGTTGCTGTGGTGGTGTATAAAAAGGCTCGAGTAGTGGCAAATCCAAATCTTGATTTAGGTGTGAAAACAAAAATTAAATAATTACAAATTTATTATATATATATATGTGAAAACAAAAATTAAATAATTACAAATTTATTATATATATATGTGAAAACAAAAATTAAATAATTACAAATTCATTATATATATATATATATATATATATATATATATATATATATATATATATATATATATATATATATATATATATATATATATATATATATAGGGTCGGTCCTTTGAATTTGGGTGCCTTGGGCGAATCAAAAGAGTGGTGCCCCTATAAATTTTTTTTAAACAATAAATACATAAGAATAAAAGAAATAATTTGATGAAAAACACATTTTCATTTGACATTGTGCAAAAAGAATACAAGTATGGATCTTTAAATAAATGTTTATACTACATCAAAACATAAACCACTATAAAGACACTTTTTTTCTTCTTCTTCTTCTCAGTAGATGCAACACTGATAGGAATAGTTAATATTATTCTATAAGCTATGCATGCATTAGGAAAACAATTAAAAGTCTTTAAAGAACTCAATATCATACAACTTGATTTGATTCAACTGTTAAAACTTCTCTAATAACTTTCAATTCTTCAAACAAAATTTCACCATCAAGATCAAGAGAATCGTCATGTTTTAAACAAGTTTCAAGATGTTTACAACATGCTTTCAAGTCCCTATCAGATAATAATCTAAGCCTTTCAATACTAAACAAGAATCCAAAAATATTTTCATATGTGTTATACTGCTCAAATCTTCTATCAAGTGAGTCAATTGTTTGATCTACAATATATAAGAAATAGTAATTTTGAAAAGACTCTTCAGCGGACTCAAGATTCAATTATGGGGGTTGAGATGGATTTTCATCATAGTGTTGTTTTCTATGAATTTATTGTTTTTGAATAAACACACATTCAATCTCCATTTCATTCCCAATCTTTTCAGCACTAGCCTTAGCATTTAATTCTTTTATTAATTTTATTAATTTTAACTTTGTAGTGCCCCTGTATATTTGTTAGCCAGTATTTTTGAAAAAAATAAATTTTAGCAAATATTTTTATAATAGAAAATTCTCTTTTAATATATATAGGGATACAAAAATTTGGTGCCCCTAAAATTATGGGGCCCTGGACTCCCGCCCCGCGAGCCCGTGCTCAGGGCTATATATATATATATATATATATATATATATATATATATATATATATATATGAATGGTGAGAAATAAAAACTAAGAAAATTCAAAATTATTTAAAATTTAATTTTTTTTTAATTACTATCATGTGGTGGTTAATTTAACAGATGAGAGATTCTTTTATTTCAATTTTTCATTAATAAAAAAATGTATTAATTGTGTGTAAACCTATGTAATATATTTTTAGAGAATGACAAAATAAACCAGCATCAATATCCCAAAACAAACATTCAAATGACAAACTCTTAAACTAAATAAAATAAAATAAAAAAAGAAACCAGCATCAATATCCCAATAGCAATTAAAAAGAGAGCCATACTAACAACTTTGTAATCTAACCTTCATTAATCAAGGAAATCAAAGTTGCTGTAAATAGAGCTTTTGTTTTCTCTTCCTGGATCCCATTGCTTGAATTGAGATGTAAGGAAAACTTGTTCACCGAAGAGAAGTGTAACTTTTAGAAACATGGTGGCTCTAGCGGATGATGGTTCTCTCCGGTGGCGGGTTACCGGTTGAGTTCACCGAGTGACACTCACAAAAACAGAACAAAAAACTCGATTTCAAAACAAAGAAGTCAATAGAAAGAGATGAACCTAAACCCAAACTGAATCAGACAAGATATTACCTAAAACTAAACAACGCAAAAAAATAGGTTGATATTAGGTTGTATAACTGGTTTGGTTAGGGATGTGTTCTGTTATAAGAAAGTTGTGTTTATGATGAGTCTGTAAATAATTTGATCCAAGATGATCTTGCTCTTGCTAAGGAATCTGGGGAGAGAAAAGAGAAGATGGAGGATAGAACATCAAAGGGTAGGTTGCTCCACATGTGAACAAATGAATTAACTATCACAAAACATGAGGTGATGGTATAAGAATAAGAATATATATATTTGATCTAGTAGATAAGTATTCTTTGGTTGTAAAATTTTGTCAATATAAAAATTGAGAAAGGGCATTTTGCAAATATATATAATTTTGATGTCAATTGGGAAATATATATATATATATATATATATATATATATATATATATATATATATATATATATATAATTTTCTTTTCCTTCTTTATTATTATAAAATTATTTTTACTTACAAAAATTTAGGTTTCACCTTTGAATTATTTTATAAATGTAACTTAAAATATAAAGTTTTTGTAATTAACCGTAAAAACTAAAATTATTAATAAATAATTTGATTAAAAAAATACTTAGTGCATCAAAATTTGATATAAAATTTGTTGTTATAATTTTATGTATAGATATAGATTTTAAAAACTTAAAATAGTTTATCAAAATTTTCATCAAATATGTTGGAAAAAAAATATTCATAAAATAACTAATGAGTATTTTTACAGGAATAGGTGGTCCTGATATCACCAACATTCATCATAGGGAGGAGATTCTCTCCCATAATTTTTATCTGCAGTAAAATCCTACCTTTTCAATTTTTTTCTTCTTTTAAGTACAATAAAAATATTTTTTAAACAAATCAATGGGGTGGATGTCCACTTTATTTCCTCCAATTAAATATTCATTGAAGACAATCCTTATCCTTCATTATGAGGGATCAATTATTGCATTGGGGTGTGTGACCCACATGATGTGATGACTCACTGATGTGGTTTTTGTCATGGTCCTCCATATCAACTTATGTGTGTGTTTGTCTCTTTTCAATTTAATACTACTAGAATATTTTTATTTTATTGGTTTTTATTTTGAAAAACAATGATAATTTTTACTCCATCGAATCTCTATTTAAAAAAATTGATTTTAAAAAAATTGATTTTTAAACTTATTGTTCAGAAATAAAAAAATTAACTCATCTTAATATGAAGTGCCATCACACTCTAACATAATACTATATAAATATTAGGGATGACAATGGGCAGGGTTTTGGCAGGGTACTATAGTACCCGTCCCCATACCCGCAGTTTAAAAAAATTCCCGTACCCGAGTTCTAACCCGCGTGGGTATCAATATTCATGCCCGTATCCGTATCCTGTGGATACCTCAATGCCCATACCCCTACTCATTTACCCACATTTATAGTAAAATTAAATCGTTTAATTACAAAATATCATATAATTTAAGTCTTTTTAACAATATTAAAAAAATTATGTATGTTATTGTTGAGTTAAGAAACAAATAAACACTTTTATTAAAATGTATAATGATTTAATAGCGATATATTTTTAAAAAAATTTAGAATCATGCATTTTTATATAATAATATAAATGACATTATAGAAATATGTAGTGTGGGTATGGGGCGGGTTGGGTAGTAAGGTACCCGTGCCCGCACCCATACCCGCATATTTTAATGGGTAATTACCCGTGCCCGTGCCCATACCCATTTTTATGGGTATTTATTTACCCTATCCGATATGGGTTTTTTTTGGGTACCCACTGGGGATGGGCCAAAATGCCATCCCTAATAATTATTGAAAAATTAAAATGAGACGTCAAAAAAAGATTAACATGTTCCGAAAGAGATTATCAAATAATTCAACTCTTTTCTCTCCCTAAATAGGTTGTAAACTCAATTATATTAAAATCAATTCTACCAAACTCAATTCTCTTAGAATCAATTATATCCACCGTCAATCCAAACACACCCTTATTAATTATTAACTATATTATACCAAACAAAGCCTATAAATAATTCATTGAATTTATTAGAGGAAACATTATTATTAGTGGAAACAGTATTTTAGCGGAAACATCAAGTATCTCATTTTTCCTAATTTAAATTTTACAAGTTTTCATAGTTTATATTTTTTAAATAATATTTTAAAGCTTATCATTTTGTTGTATAACTTATGCTCATTTCCAGTGTTTAATACACTTATACTTAAAAAAAAAGAGGCTAGTTTGGTGTTGTTAGGGTTAATGTTGGGATTACAAGTTTGTTCTTTTTAAGAATCTTTTTCCCTGTCATCAAAGGGAAGCTAGCTAGTTTTATCCAAGACAAATGCTTGAGTTTGGTGTGAATATTTCTATTTTGTAACAGATACATCATGGCTTTGTATTTGTAACAGGTACATAATGGTGGGTCACCTTCTTGATTTTTAATGTGTGATTTGTTGTACCAATGTTCTTGTTTGAAATGCTTTTGGTGGGGCGTGGTGACTTTGAGATTTATGGAATGAAATATGTTGCTCTTTCTCTTTAATCAATCTCTTTTGTGTAGTAACATCTTTAATCTCTTCTATTTTCATTCTGATACCTACTAATGGGCTCATCCCTTGTCATTATTGCTATATATATGAATAATTCTTACACATCTCCTTGCTCTTGCAGGACCTTGATGGAGATACTCATTACAAAAAATGGCAGCTTGGGTGTTAGAAAATCCATTAAGCTTGGTCAGGTTTGTGTCAGGTTCACAAATCGATTGAGTTTTTTCCAATTTTTACCTGAGTTTATGTCTTACTGTATACTTAAGGGACATATCATTCAATCTTATGGTTGAAAAGATTATAAGACATCATAGTTTTTTTGTTTCAAAAACAGTTAAACAATGTATGAAAATATGACATGTTGTATTGATTGTCTTTGTTGATTTCTTAGGAATTGTATTCATATTTTACTATCTTCTGTCAATAGTAATGTGTTCGATTATAATTATGAGTTTAGTACCAATATGATTAAGGTATAATTCGTTTTCTATTGTATCTATGAAACATCGTTCAGATACAAATACTCATACTCGACATATCAAAAAATACATGTATCATGTCCAAAGTATAATATATCAAAACATGGGACTGCACACACCGTCACACAACGCCACATGTTGGATATTTTGCTATTCCCCGAGATTGACACACTACTCTTTCAAAGTAGCCTAACATTCATTCACACATAATTCAGTCATAGGAAATTACTCACTTCTTTGTTCCTGTTGAAAACTTATTGACAGGGATATGATTCATACTACTATACCTATTGTTGGTGATCAAGTTGGTTCAGCTTCTGTAGGAACTGATAATGAAAAAGACTTTATTATCATGCTAAAGTTAAGAAATTATAGTAGTGTTTAAACCTTATTACATTTGATTTTAATCCTTACATTATAGTTTATCATAATGTTAAAATCTAATAAATTAACATAATTTCATTTTAAACCTTACAAAAAAGTGTTTCTAACTAAAAAGTGTTTCTAACTAATAAGGGACTTGAATGTTAAATAAAAGAGCTTTTGAAAATAATAGAAAAATATGCATATATTTAAATGTTGGTGTAGAATGCAGAAGAAAACTGAAGCAAACACAGGACTTGAATGTTAATAAAAGAGCTTTTGAAAATAGTAGAAAAATATGCATATATTTAAATGTTGGTGTATAATGCAGAAGAAAACTGAAGCAAACACAATTGAATTAATGTATATTAACATATCTAAATTTATAGGATAAGTGATACAGCTAGCAAGTAATATATATTGTAAATATATATTCTACTGCAAGTAATGTAACATATACATATAATCATATGAAATAAAGCTTAATACAATAATCAACAATAACACTATAAAGCTTAATACAATAATCAACAATAACACTACAAAAGGAGAGACTTGGCAATCCTACTATCAGTTATCGATCCCACTAGTTGGCGTCTCGGTTTCTCTAATTATGGCGATGAAAGAATGCAAACATATCCAACGAGCTTTGGTATGCAGTATAATGTGGTATGGAGAAACCCATAAACAGAGAGAAACTCAAGATAAACCGCTTCGAAAGTTGTTCAAATCACAATACAAAAGCAAGTTGAGACACCGCCTGAACCTGTGTTAAAAATGAAAAGAAAAAAATGAAAAATAAAATAGATAAAATTAAGACTAATAAGAATAAGATTGTTAAAATTAGTTGATTACATACTCACGTAAATAAATAAAATACAATACACTGCTGCAAGTATAGAAGTTGGGATGGAGGCAAAGAAAAAGCTCCAAACTTTCCTGCGTATAAGAAAAACACTTTATAGTAAGTATTTTGTTTCACAGCGGAAATTAATTAATTATTATAATGACTAGCTTAATAATATTTACCAATGGTGAGAAATAAATAGTAAGAAAATTAAAAATTATTTAAAATTTAATTTTCTTTTTAATTGTCGTGATGGTTGGTTTAATAGAGGAGTGTGATACTTTTATTTCAATTTTTAATTAATAAAAAAAAATGATTAATTATGTGTAAATCTATGTTATATATTTTTAGAGAATGACAAAATAAACCAGCATCAATATCTCAAAACAAACATTCAAATGACAAACTCTTAAACTAGATAAAATGAAAAAAGAAACCAGCATCAATATCCCAATAGCAATTAAAAAGAGAGCCATACTAAGAACTTTGTAATCTAACCTTCATTAATCAAGGAAATCAAAGTTGCTGTAAATAGAGCTTTTGTTTTCTCTTCCTGGATCCCATTGCTTGAATTGAGATGTAAGGAAAACTTGTTCACCGAAGAGAAGTGTAACTTTTAGAAACATGGTGGTTCTAGCGGATGATGGTTCTCTCCGGTGGCAGGTTACCGGTTGAGTTCACCGGGTGACACTCACAAAAACAGAACTAAAAAACTCATTTCAAAACAAAGAAGTCAATCGAAAGAGATGAACCTAAACCCAAACTGAATCAGACAAGATATTACTTAAAACTAAACAACGCAAACGCTATCCTTTTGAAACTTTGGTTAAACATAAATTTTTTACTTTGTTGAAAGTTGAAACTAGATCTAGAATGAAGGTAAAAAAAATAAATAACGTGTCTTCTTCGTTAGAAAATTTTCTAGAGCAAACATGGAGACTAGACCCTTGGTGTAGAGATGATGATGGAATATTAACACATATAATGTCACTACAAAATTTTAACAAAAAATAATTGTACAATACAAATTTATTTTTAAACAACACCACAGTTCAACAAATATAAATAAACATTTTAAAGAAAAAATAGAAAAAATATGTACTTGGATGAACACACAACATATTTCTTAGTTGCTTTAGATGATATTAAAAGTATCTAAAATCACAAAACAAAAAATAAAGATTATTAATAAATTTATACAAACTAAATATATAAATTAATTAAAGAAATAAAATTAAAAAGTGATACCTTAGGGTCTGCTGGGAAAGTTAGAGAGGAAGTGGTAACAGAGAAGAAAGATAGAGAGCAAGCAGATGGGAGAAATGGGTCTGTTGAGAAAGTGAAACCAATGGGTATAATATAGTGCATTTGGTACAGCCCAACGGTAACAATTTGCTTAAGGCAGCCCTCGTAAATTGTAAACACGTTTCAGCCTTTTTCAGAAGTTACTTGGGATTTACAGATTTTAGGTAAACTAACATATTTTATGCGGGTCCAAAGTGATGGTTAGGATTTACATAATTTATAGAATCTTTGAGTAAATTAAAGAGTTTTTTTTTTAGACTCCTCTACGAGGGAGAATCCCTGCTGAAAAATAAAAACTATCTCAGATTCGGAAATGCATCTCCGAAGTTTTTTTTATTCAGATTTTTTTAGATTTCGGAAATAAATCTCCGAAAACATCAATTTTGTGGTTTTTTCGGAGATATATCTCCAAAAGTACTAAAAATTCAAAATAAACGTTGGATTTAACTGTCATGTATTTTTTCGGAGATGTATCTTGGAGATAGATAATTAGTTTCTAGGAGATGGATGATTAGTTTCTTGGAGATAGCATGACAATATATATTGAAAGGGAGATTAGTGCGAGCGCATTAGTTATGAGTCAATTAGTGACGATTACAAGTCACTCGAAACGCGTAAGACATTATATTTTAATGTAGTTTGAAGTCATATAATTTAATTTTTTAGTAATTAACTTTATAAAAATGACTAACAATATTATATTATAAGTCAGATTAATTAGAAAGTAGCATTAACAATAGGGTCGTGCTAACGAGTGCTCCAGGGGCACTCTTTAAGCATTCTATTTAAAGAAAATATTCTTTAAAAAGTTTACTATTTCAATTTTCGATGCATTAATTACGTATATTTCCAAGAAAAAGTTACTTTTTTGAGCTCTTAAAGAGTACCTCTGGAGCACTTGTTAGCATTTCCCTTAACAATATGATGCTTTGAAAATATTATTATAATAAGATAAATCACTGTGATTGCAACTGCGTGACATTGTGTAAGCGTTAAAATTAAGAAAGATATCATGAATTCTATAAACACAAGAGATAATGCTTCAGTTGTGTTAAATAGTTCATATAACCATGGTTTTAAAAAACAGTAACGGGCATTAGGGAGGATGATATTAGGTTGTATAACTGGTTTGGTTAGGGATGTGTTCTGTTATAAGAAAGTTGTGTTTATGATGAGTCTGTATGGTTATTGCTTCTGTACTGGTGTGAGCTTTGACTAATATGCATAAGGATTTTCCTTATGCACCATGCATAAGCCTACATAAGTCATTGGATCATGTTTTTAATCCAGTATTAAGTATTGAGTATTGGGTATTGAGTGCTGAGCATTGAGTATTGAGTAATAACAATTGATGTCTAGAATTTGATCAAATAATTCAAGGGTCCATAATAATCTATGCACGATGCATAGATTTTTATCTATGCAAAGTAGCTGCACCCTGCTTTTGTTGGATTTAATCCCTCAGCATTACTTATGCTTGTTGGGTTGTTAATAATATACATTTAGCTTTCCAAGAAAAAAAATTAACAGATGAGAACATTGAGTTAAAAATCTTGGACGTCAAAAAACAATTAAACATAATTTAATATTTATTTGTAGTCTCGAGAAATTAGGAAGTACAATACTAGCTATCATACTTTATCAGACAAACATTAGTGGAATGGATTCCCTGACTTTAGAGCGGGAAAGTCAGAGTGACTTTGGGTAGAATTCATCCGTTGGATTAATTGTGTGTACCACAAAGCAACACGTGTCCAATGAAATAACTTAAACTGAATAAAAAAAAGGAATAGTTGCGTCTTCTACCAGTAAACGTTGTCGTTCCTATTTCCTTCCATCCTGCTTGAATTAATTTATTGTTTCTTAAGTTTTTCTCATAGTTCCTTGATTAACTTCAAGAGCTACTCTATACTCATTCTTCCTGCATCTTGTATTTGTTGTTTTAAAACTGCTTTTTTTCATGTGTTTGCAGTAATGTTTCTTCTCTTTTGATTATATTATAAACTCTATCCTTGATTTAGTTTATAAACGAAAGACCCAATTTGTTCCCTTAAATAAAACTATAATTCATTTTTTGATGTGCCATATTTCTCAATTCCATTTATTCTTTGAACAAATATTTTCAACAGAAAATAGAGGAGAACACAAAATCAGTAGATCTTATGTTGATGGCAATGTGTCGGCAACATACAGAAGGTTGATGGTGGCGCATAGGTTAGTGAAGCGGTGCAAGTCACATTGAGGAAGCAGCAGAGTCTCGTTGAGAGAAAAATCGGTTGAATCAATGTTTTTGCGGTACTGCTGACTGTGATGTGTTTTGTTTTGATGTTCAAAAATAAAATAAATAACATGACACGTGTTGCTTTATGGTTCACAGAATTGATCCAACGAATGAATTCTATCCAAAGTCATCCTGACTTTCCCGCTCTAAAGTCAGGGGATCCATTCCCATAAAGCATGGCTTTGGAGTTTGGAATATTGGAAGCCACTTGTTTAAAGCAGGTAGTGAAAATGACAACTGAATTTTACAGTCAGCATTCATGTGTTGGTTAGAAATTGGAAGACAATATGACAATATTTTCACAAGTACTAGTATCATTATTTATGTAAGTTTCTATCAACCTACGTGCCGAACTAAATGAAATTTTTTAATAAATACTAGTAATTCCTACACCATAGTTTAAATAGGACAAAAATATGGATGCTCACCGAATAACTTTTTACATTTGTTACAACACATTGACTCACAGCCAATACATGGTAATAGACATCGCTAATTCATTTTAGTGCTCCATTAATTAAAACTACTAATCATAGATGAATGGTGACAATTTTTGTTGTTGTAGATGGACAAGGCTTCAATTATTAAAGTTGAGTACATAGAGCACTTGCATGAACAAGAGAAGATTATTGAAGCTGAGATACTGGAACTTGAATCTGGGATGCCAAATAATAATATTAATCCAAATTATGAGTTTGATCCAGAGCTTCCAGTTACTATTTTAATTGAAAAAATTATTAAACTTATTATTCTATAAGTATAAGTTAGTTCAACATTTAATTTAAAAAAAAATACAAATTCAATCAATTATCTTATTTGGAATCAACTATCATCTGATTTAAAAGTTATACATTATAAGTTTATCGGCTAAAAACTAACTTAGTGCATGTCTGAATTGACTTTTACAAGCTCCAAAAGCACTTCTAGTCCACTTCAACTTGATAATTGGTTTTTTTTCCTATTGTTTGAATACTTTTTCAGAATCAATTCTTCTCCTCCAAAAGCAATTCTATATTTATTATATATTATTTATTACAACTCTTTTAAATTTTCCTACTTTACCCTCTTTAATTTTCATCAATAACTTATTTTCTTTTTGATTTGTCCTAGAATTTATTACCATTATGATATGCCATGGCAGGAACTCAAAAAACATTGATGAAATGGTTGTTCAACAATTATCTAATATGCTGTATGAATGCAATCCTCGTGCTATAAGTTTTCAAATGGCAAGGCAATGGTTGGATAATGGTGAAACTCAAAACTTGAAGCTGAGACTAATTTCCGATAGATCCACAGATGGGAGAGTATATAATAAACCGACTGTTTCGGAAGTTGCAGCCTTGGTAGTCGGTGATATTGACACAGCAGAAATGAGGGATATCATAATGCAAACAAAAGGAGGACAACTTCAGAGAATCAATGAGCTTCATGCAGGTTACATGGCTTTTCAATATCCTTTGATTTTTCCGTACGGTGAGAATGGTTATAGGCCTGATGTAGCTCATAGAGACTTGCCCAGCTATGAAAACAACATAAGAAATAGGCTTACCATTAGAGAATGACTTGCATTTGGCATTCAAACCAGGTTATGTGAGGCTAAGACTTTGTTATCTTCACGGAGGTTGTTCCAACAATTTTTGTGCGATGGTTACACAATGCTAGAATCGGAAAAGTTAGAATGGCTTAGAAAAAAATCAACCAAAACTTAGGGTCTCCAAGTATAAGTCTCTAAACGAGGAAGGTGATCAGAGTCAAAATCTTGGGTCAAGCATAGGAAAAAGAGTTGTTTTGCCATCATCCTTTGTCGGTGGTCGTAGGTTTATGGATCAATTGTACTATGATGGGATGGTTATCTGTTGTAAAGTTGGGTTTCCTGATTTGTTCATTACATTTACCTGCAACCCAAATTGGCCTGAGATTTAAAGAGTACTTGGTCCTCTTCATTTGAAACCACAAGATCGGCCGGACATCATTTCAAGAATTTTCAAAATCTAGCTTGATCAATTGCTAACCGATTTAACCAAGAAAGGTGTACTAGGAAAAGTTCTTGCTTGTGAGTTTATTCTTTCCCTTCTCTTTTACTTCGTTGTTCTACTGCTACTACAATACTATGCTAATTTTCTTATATCTATGAATGCTAGATATGTACACCATTGAGTTTCAAAAGAGAGGATTGCCACATGCCCATATTCTAATTTTTTTGCATCCTTCAAACAAATATCCAAGACTCGAAGACATTGACAAGATAATTAGTGCTGAAGTGCCCAATCCATTAACACAACCTAGGTTGTACAATTTGGTAAAATCTCATATGGTTCATGGTCCTTAGGGTTTGGCAAATGTTAACTCACCTTGCATGAAAGATAGGAAATGCTCCAAGTACTTCCCCAAAAAATTTCAGCCAACAACTATAGTCGACCAAGATGGATATCCTATTCATAGGAGACGAAACAACGGTTACACAATTGATAAAAACATGGTCATATTTCATAGTGGTCATGTTGCTCCTCACAACCCAAGTTTATTGTTGAAGTACGAAGCCCACATTAACATGGAATGGTGCAATCAAAGTACTTCTATCAAATACCTTTTCAAATACATAAACAAAGGTTCTGATCGAATTTCTGTTGTCATACACGGTTCTGACAAAAACAACGTCGACGAGATCAAGCAATATTTGGATTGTCGATACATCTCCCCGAGTGAGGCATGTTGGAGGATATTTTCTTATTCTATACACGATCGAAAACCAGCCATAGAGAGATTGTACTTTCACACGGAAGGTGAAAAATCTGTTTACTACAAAGACTATGAGCAAGTTGGTGATGTTCTACTCAAACCAAGTGTAACCGAGTCAATGTTTACATCTTGGTTTGAGGCTAACAAAACTTACGAAGAAGCTAGATTACTAACTTACGGTGACTTTGTTTCTAAATTTGTTGATCATAAACGAAGCTGAAGTTGGAAACCAAGGAAACGTGGGTATACCATTGCTCGACTTATTTGGGTTCCTCAAAGCACATGCGAATTGTTTTATTTAAGGATGATGCTCACGGAAAAAAAAGGCCCTTTATGCTATGATGACATCAAATTGGTTCATGGTAAATGTAATACGGTGAACTGACTTTTATATCGAAATGTCGCGGTTAAGCATGAGTCGCCACCGACTTTTATTTTATCCAAATATTCAGAAAGGCTAAAAGAACAGGAAAAACCTTTTAAAAGAAACTGAGTTCGGGGGGTAATTTATGCAAAAGGAAGGTTTAAAAAGCATCCTTTGCATCCATGGTTTTCCATGGGCTCTTAATTGCTTTGCTCTTTTTCGTTCAGAAATGTAGAAGAAGTGAATATGGACTTTAGCTCTTAAATGAGCGTAGCCATTTTGAAGGTTTATGAGAAAGAATATGAAAATGTTTTTAGCCAGAGCAACGCAATTAGGGGCAATTACCTTAATAATGTAGAAAATCAGTTCTTTTAGCCTTTCAGGGTGAAAGGGTCTATCCATGCCATAAGAGGGCAGGAACCCTTTCATTTGGAGGTTGAAGGGTCGTCGCAATTGAAGGATAGAAAAACACTTAGAAAGGGGGGGTTTGAATAAGTGTAGCTTTAAAAACTTGACAGATAAAAATAAATTGCACAGTTATTTTTATCCTGGTTCGTTGTTAACTAAACTACTCCAGTCCACCCCCGCAGAGATGATTTACCTCAACTGAGGATTTAATCCACTAATCGCACGGATTACAATGGTTCTCCACTTAGTCAGCAACTAAGTCTTCCAGAGTCTACTGATCACACACTGATCACTCCAGGAACAACTGCTTAGATACCCTCTAAGACTTTTCTAGAGTCTACTGATCCACACGATCACTCTAGTTACAACCTGCTTAGATCACTTCTAAGACTTCCTAGAGTATTCTGATCCACACGATCACTCTAGTTCCTTACAACTTAATGTAATTCTAAGAGTATTACAAATGCTTCTTAAAAGCGATAATCACAACTGTGATATTTCTCTTAATCGTTTAAGCTTAATCTCACTAATATATTACAACAGCAATGTAGTGAGCTTTGATGAAGATGAAGATTCTGAGTTTAGATTTGAACAGAGTTTCAGCAAGTTGAATATGAGTTGTTTTGGTGCAGAATCGTTAACCTTGCTTCTCATCAGAACTTCATATTTATAGGCGTTGGAGAAGATGACCGTTGAATGCATTTAATGCTTTGCGTGTTCCGTACAGCATCGCATTTAATGTTATACGCTTTTGTCAACTACCTCGAGCCTTGTTCACGCTGTGTCTACTGACGTAGCCTTTAGTAGCTTTTAACGTTCCTTTTGTCAGTCAGCGTAGCCTGCCACTTGTACTTCCTTCTGATCTGATGTTTGTGAATACAACGTTTGAATATCATCAGAGTCAAACAGCTTGGTGCATAGCATCTTCTGATCTTCTGACCTTGAAGTGCTTCTGAGCGTGATACCATCAGAACTTCAGTGCTTCTGTTCTCTTGTTCTTCTGATGCTTCCATAGACCCATGTTCTGATTCTGCTTCGACCATCTTCTGATGTCTTGCCAGACCATGTTCTGATGTTGCATGCTGAACCCTTTGAGACAAAGCTTCTGAGCGCTGAATTATGCGTACTCTTTATATATTTCCTGAAAAGGAAATTGCATTGGATTAGAGTACCATATAATCTTAAGCAAAATTCATATTATTGTTATCATCAAAACTAAGATAATTGATCAGAACAAATCTTGTTCTAACAATCTCCCCCTTTTTGATGATGACAAAAACATATATAAATGATATGAATTTGCGATCAGAAAGAACAGACGGCAAAAGACAAATTACACAGCTATAGCATAAGCATATGAATATGTCTCCCCCTGAGATTAACAATCTCCCCCTGAGATAAATAATCTCCCCCTGAAATAAATACTCGAAGAACTTTAATAAAAGACTTCCCTGATTATTTCGGTAGAGACGATCATATAAGCTTCTGTCTTTAGAGAATTCATAGCTTCTGACTTCTGCTTCCATAGGACAGCTTCAGAACTAGAATTTCCTTAGATCCCTAGAGCACTCACAGCTTCTGATTCCTGCTTCCATCTAGGACAGCTTCAGAACTTGAATTTCTTTGATCTTCTGAACATTCACAGCTTCTGATTTCTGCTTCCATTCAGGACAGCTTCAGAACTTGAATTTCTTTGATCTTCTGAACATTCACAGCTTCTGATTTCTGCTTCCATTTAGGACAGCTTCAGAACTTGAGTTTTCTGGATCTTTAGAACATTCACAGCTTTGAATTTCTGCTTCCCTCGGATAGCTTCAGAGCTTGAATTTCTACCAACATCACTTCATGCTAGATTTGTATCAGAACATTGTTGAATGTACCAGAGCATCATCATAGCATCTCTACATCCTGAAATGTTACAGAATAAAAACTAAACGACAAAAGTCAGCATGAACGAGTTAGAACATAGAATATATGTTTGAACACATTATATGTATCAGAGCCATATAGGCTAAAATGATGTATCAGAGCAAATAGAATTTTGTCAAAACAAATAGACAAATATGGATCAAATTCTATTATCAGTGCTTCTGATTCATTTTTCTTTCTTGCTTCTGATTTCTGAAGCTTGACAGCACTCAGCTTGCTTCAGTTTCCATGGTTTTGCTTCTTGTGTTTGCTTTGAAGATTCTCTTCAGTTCTTTATACCTGCAAAACACTTAAACCATATAGAACTTGCAGTTCTTGTTAGTGAATGTGTGGGAGCTTTACCCAGCAACTGATAGATTTAATCAAATCATTTATCATTTATCTTCTCCCCCTTTTTGTCATAACATCAAAACGCAAAAAAGATTCAGAGACAAACAAAACGAAACACACGAAGGAAGAAGATGATTTCATTGAAGTTCAACCAGCAGGTACAGAAGTACATGAAGATAAGAAAAATCAGATGCACAAAGACAGATGCAACGAAAAGAAAGAAACAACACAGACTCAATCTAAGATGGCCCTAGTCTTGACAAGATCTTGGTCAGCATCTCTTGAACCATATTGTTGTGTCCTTCTTGCCTCACCATGAAAGCGCTATACTCATCATTGAGTGAGCTTTGCTCATCCTGTCTCTTCTGAATTTCTTCTAGAGTCCTTGCAAGACGAGAAGATTCATCAGAAGAAGCTTCACCGCTTTCAACCACAGGAATAGCATGTTGATCTGCAGCTTCCATAGATAGATCATTTGCAGGGATTTCCTCAACAGGAACAGTTTTAGCAACATGATCTTCAGCATCTGCTTCTTGCATAGAAGCATCTCCATATTCTGCAGCAGGAATTTCCGAGTCTCCATTCTCAAGTGCCTGAAGAATGGCAGCTAGATTCCTGGGAGCAGAAGGACCTTCAACTTCTGGTGGGTCAACAACTTCTGGAATGACCAAGCTTGGGTCTTTCACAGACGGGTTTTTCCTCAGATAGTCAAAGAGAGTCTTGAAGTCTCCGAGCAGAACAGGATAGTCAGGAATAAAGATAACCATATCCCTGCATGGATTTGCTTCCATTTCAGCAGCCAGTCTTAATACTTCCAATTCATCCACAAAGGGCTTCTCCTCAGCAGCAACACAATTTCTGAGAGGATGGTAGTATATACCATTATCTTCCTCCAGAAGGTAACCAGGGTAACCAGGGGCAGCAGCCACTAGTCTTTTCTGTACTCCCATTGCTTCTACTTGAAAATCCTTGCGAAATCTTCTCTAGAGATTTCTTGTAGAAACATCATCCAGACCATTTAGGAATGCATCCTTCAGAAGGTCTAGACTGCTAATCACCTCATGTCTGAAAAGTTCCAGGTAGGTATAGGGTTCAGGTTCAGGCGGATTGAAGGTGAATTTGTAGTCAGGGTAGAGAAGACAGTAAGGTTTGGATTTTCTGGTAGGCAAGGGATGGGATATAGAAGGTGGAGGTACGGTGGATGAGGAAGAAGGGATATCTGAGAGAATGATTGATGAGGATGGAATATCAGAAATGATAGATTGAGACGAGGATGGAGTGTTTGTAAAGGGAATTGGTGAGAAAGATTTATCAGAAGGAGTTGGGGGAAGAATACTTAAAGGTGTGGGGTTTAGAATGGGAGAGGAGAAGGATGATGGAGAAGGATTTGGTAAGGTGAAGTTTACTTTTGGTTCAGAAGGAGGTGATTTGGGAGAAGGTTTAGGGACAGAAGGAGGTGGAGTAAAAACCTTTCTGGATATTTGTACAGAAGAAGAAGATCTTGTTCTGCGAAAGGAATCTCTGATCCTTTTATCTCTTCGTTCTTCAGAGTCCACCTTGTCAGGATCATAGGTGACCCTCAACTTCTTGGCTTTCTCAGCCTCATCTTCTTGGGCTTTTCTTTTTAGCCTAGCCTTTAGTTCCTTCTGATCCTTCTTCAGAAGATCAGCCTTGGACGGAAGTAATCTGCCACGGATCCAAGCAGGATCAATATCTGATTGCTTCCTAACACAATCTTCCAGGTAAGACTTGACAACCTGATGCAGTTCTTCTTGAAACAGGGAGGCAAAACCTTCAGCAACAACTCTTCTTGAGAGAATGTCAGGAAAACTTTGGCACACAGAAGGTACATTTTTAATGAGTTCTAATCTGAACAGATCCACACCATTAAAAATGGGACCTTGAACTACTCCAAGCAAATGGGATGCATTGAGTTTTCTGATGGAGTCCAGCACTTTGCTTTCAGTAAGAATGTCTGAAATCATTCTTCCAAACGGAATAGTTGTTCTTGGAAGATGAGGGTACTTCGCCCTTTCCTCTTCTCTTGACTCAAGGATTGAAGTCTTCAGATTCTCAAACAGAATGTGAGAGATGTTGATCTCAGTCTTTTTGCCAATGCAGAAAAGAGTGTGCTTGTGATCTGGACTGATGTAAGAGGAGGAGAGCATCCTTTTTCTGTGGTGAAGAGAACCCAGAATAATCTCAGCCCATACCCTATAAAATGGCCTCAAGGTGCCTGTGTTATTAGAGTCAATCCCAGAAGACTTAGAGATTTGTTTTTCAACTATTGACCAATCAACAGATGTATATCGAAAACCAGACCAACCTTCTTCATCATTCAGATTGTATAGCTTCCTGATCAGTTTTTCAGAGATAACCACTTCATGCCCTAGCACGAATGAAATGATGGCCGTTGGGGTAACCGTTGCATGTACCCAGAAATCCTTCACAAGATCAGGATAAATTGGACCAACCAATCTATTGAGATACTTGGACCATCCTTGCTCAAGGATTCTTGCATCACACTTAAAGCCATTCGCTTTAAGATTGTTGAAATCCACAGCAGTTTCACATAAAACCTCCAAGTCCTTCGTGGGTATCAAGCAAGTTTTCAAAGGAGCATATTCATAGTTTCGTAGAAGGATTTGTGAAGAAGTAAGTCTTTCTTTTGAGGAAGATGAGCAAGAGGAAGAGTTCATGATGATAATGCTTTGAGATCAAATCAGAAAACTAGGGTTTGAAGGGAAATGCAACGAAGTGAATGCACAAAATAGAGAGAAAGAGAGAAAAAGAGGGAATGAAGATGAAGCGGGTTATTTTAAAAGATTTAAAAAGAAATCATTATGCATTTAATGAGAAATGACATTAGGAGAGAGAACACAGTAAATGACATGATTTAATACAGTTACCTAGATCGGCGTCTTTTCAACTGCACGCTTTGTACTAACCGTACAGACACGTGTTCACCATATGATAATAGATGACAGCTGTAAATTTCAGAATAGACTTTACGCCTTCAGATTCTGATCACTGCTTCTGATCTGATCAAGTTTCTCTTCTGGAAACACTCCTTCTGAAGTGTGCTGATATAAATCTGAATGATCTTCTGATTCATTACTTCTGATATACACAGCTTCTGGAGGTTCACTTCTTTGTTCTGCAGCTTCTGATAAGACAAAACTGTATCTGCAGAAATTCTTAAGCTCTTTGATTCATCAGAAACAGGTTTATCATCAAACCAGATGTTTATTGATTCGTTCACAATCAATGTTTCAATTTTGTATATTCTGTAGCATTTAGAGCCTTTAGAATAATCAAGAACGAAACACCATTGCTTGAGAAACAAACAAGACAAATAATTTCAAGACTGATAAACTATCTTTTCTGATCTCCTTCAGACAAAGTTTCTTCAACAGATTTAAGTACCAGAACTTGGAAGACAGTCTTTCTTCCCTTCAAGTGTTGAGACCAACTTGAGTCCAGGAGACATGTCATGTTGACTTTTATCTTCTTTGTCACCAAGAGAATCTGCAAAAGAAATAGTCTTTTTCTTTGGTACCCACATTTTCTTGGGTCCTTTCTTGTTAGTTCTCCTCAAGTTCTGATTGAACTTGGGTTTAACATTGTAAGCAATAGGAGGAACAGCATGATAATTTTTAATGTGAGTTTCATGATATTTCCTAGGTTGTGTCACATGCTTTTTGGTGTGTGTTATGTGAAAACTTTGAGCATGTGAAGTGTGCCTAATATCATGGGAGTGGCCATACTTGAACTGATCATACAATGGCTTGTATGTGAATTTCATTTCATCAACAGGTTCAAGTTTGTATGGGGTTTCACCCTCAAAACCAATGCCGACTCTTTTGTTTCCAGACACAGCATATATCATAGAAGCTAGCTGACTTCTGCCAATACTTCTAGATAAGAACTTCCTGAAACTTAAATCATATTCTTTCAGAATATGGTTTAGACTAGGAGTGGATTTTTCTGAATCAGAAGGAGATCCAACATTATTGGATAATTTTAAAAGTTTTTCTTTTAATTCAGAATTCTCCAACTCAAGCTTCTTTGTTTCAAATTCAAATAGCTTTTTCAGCTTTTTGTATTTGAGACTAATCTGAGACTTGAGTTCCAGAAGTTCAGTTAGACCGGAAACTAACTCATCTCTAGTAAGTTCAGAAAATACCTCTTCAGAATCTGATTCTGATGTAGATTCTGATCTGTCATCTTCTGTCGCCATCAGCGCACAGTTGGCCTGCTCATCTTCAGAGTCTGAATCATCTTCTGACTCATCCCAGGTTGCCATAAGACCTTTCTTCTTATGAAATTTCTTCTTGGGATTTTCCTTCTGAAGATTTGGACATTCATTCTTGAAGTGTCCAGGCTCATTGCATTCATAGCACATGACCTTCTTCTTGTCAAATCTTCTGTCATCAGAAGATTCTCCACGTTCAAATCTCTTTGAACTTCTGAAGCCTCTGAACTTCCTTTGCTTGGTCTTCCAGAGTTGATTTAGCCTTCTGGAGATCAAAGACAGTTCATCTTCTTCTTCAGATTCTGATTCTTCAGGATCTTCTTCTCTAGCCTGAAAAGCGTTAGTGCATTTCTTGATATTTGATTTTAATGCAATAGACTTACCTTTCTTTTGAGGCTCATTTGCGTCCAGCTCTATTTCATGACTTCTCAAGGCACTGATAAGCTCTTCCAGAGAAACTTCATTCAGATTCTTTGCAATCTTGAATGCAGTCACCATAGGACCCCATCTTCTGGGTAAGCTTCTGATAATCTTCTTCACGTGATCAGCCTTGGTGTATCCTTTGTCAAGAACTCTCAATCCAGCAGTAAGAGTTTGAAATCTTGAAAACATCTTTTCAATGTCTTCATCATCCTACATCTTGAAGGCTTCATACTTCTGGATTAAAGCTAGAGCTTTAGTCTCCTTGACTTGAGCATTTCCTTCATGAGTCATTTTCAAGGACTCATATATGTCATAGGCCGTTTCCCCGTTAGATATCTTCTCATACTCAGCATGAGAGATAGCATTCAGCAAAACAGTTCTGCATTTATGATGATTCCTGAAAAGCTTTTTCTGATCATCATTCATTTCTTGCCTTGTCAGCTTTACGCCTCTGGTATTTACTGGATGTTTGTAACCATCCATCAGAAGATCCCATAGATCACCATCTAGACCCAGAAAGTAACTTTCCAGTTTATCTTTCCAGTATTCAAAGTTTTCACCATCAAATACCGGCGGTCTAGTATAACCATTGTTACCGTTGTATTGCTCAGCAGAGCCAGATGTAGATGCAGGTGTAGACTTTTCACTTTCATCAACCATCTTTTACTGAAGCGTTTTTCTCTTCCTGAATCTTTTCTAAACACGGTTAAGTGCTTGCACCTTAGAACCGGCGCTCTGATACCAATTGAAGGATAGAAAAACACTTAGAAAGGGGGGGTTTGAATAAGTGTAGCTTTAAAAACTTGACAGATAAAAATAAATTGCACAGTTATTTTTATCCTGGTTCGTTGTTAACTAAACTACTCCAGTCCACCCCCGCAGAGATGATTTACCTCAACTGAGGATTTAATCCACTAATCGCACGGATTACAATGGTTCTCAACTTAGTCAGCAACTAAGTCTTCCAGAGTCTACTGATCACACACTGATCACTCCAGGAACAACTGCTTAGATACCCTCTAAGACTTTTCTAGAGTCTACTGATCCACACGATCACTCTAGTTACAACCTGCTTAGATCACTTCTAAGACTTCCTAGAGTATTCTGATCCACACGATCACTCTAGTTCCTTACAACTTAATGTAATTCTAAGAGTATTACAAATGCTTCTTAAAAGCGATAATCACAACTGTGATATTTCTCTTAATCGTTTAAGCTTAATCTCACTAATATATTACAACAGCAATGTAGTGAGCTTTGATGAAGATGAAGATTCTGAGTTTAGATTTGAACAGAGTTTCAGCAAGTTGAATATGAGTTGTTTTGGTGCAGAATCGTTAACCTTGCTTCTCATCAAAACTTCATATTTATAGGCGTTGGAGAAGATGACCGTTGAATGCATTTAATGCTTTGCGTGTTCCGTACAGCATCGCATTTAATGTTATACGCTTTTGTCAACTACCTCGAGCCTTGTTCACGCTGTGTCTACTGACGTAGCCTTTAGTAGCTTTTAACGTTCCTTTTGTCAGTCAGCGTAGCCTGCCACTTGTACTTCCTTCTGATCTGATGTTTGTGAATACAACGTTTGAATATCATCAGAGTCAAACAGCTTGGTGCATAGCATCTTCTGATCTTCTGACCTTGAAGTGCTTCTGAGCGTGATACCATCAGAACTTCAGTGCTTCTGTTCTCTTGTTCTTCTGATGCTTCCATAGACCCATGTTCTGATTCTGCTTCGACCATCTTCTGATGTCTTGCCAGACCATGTTCTGATGTTGCATGCTGAACCCTTTGAGACAAAGCTTCTGAGCGCTGAATTATGCGTACTCTTTATATATTTCCTGAAAAGGAAATTGCATTGGATTAGAGTACCATATAATCTTAAGCAAAATTCATATTATTGTTATCATCAAAACTAAGATAATTGATCAGAACAAATCTTGTTCTAACAGCAATGTCGTTCGTCATAAGACTGTCCCATGCCATAGAGAGGCAGGTAGTCTAAGGGAAGGACCAGAATAGCCTTTCGTAGGCAACCAGAGGATACCTCAGCCTTTCGTAGGCAACTTCCGAGGGACGAGATCATATTAGTGTATCGAAGGCAGCATCATTAGGGACCTATGATCTTTGCATAATCGAGGCAACATGGCTGAGGTATCCTCGTATTCGAGGGACATGGCTATTCTGCAAAAAATACAAGGCAACAAGGCAACAGTCAACAGGCAGCTAAGAGGTTACCCAAAAAGTGTGTGTGGGTGCAATAATCACGTGATCAATTCGGATATTTATCTTGTAATTAGGTGATTCTAATTCACTTGAATGGTTGTTACTTCCTAGGATTACTAACCACGTCAATTAATATAAACAGTAGTAATAGCAATATGGGGAAGGGGAAAAAGAAACCAGCGGATCCATAATAGGGGTTTGGAATAAGTAATAATAATAGAAAAGATGAATTTTAGGGTTACCGAACATTCGAGCTCTGACTGGTTGACTAACCCTGAAATTGGAAAAGGAAAAATAAACGCGAAGGGGTGAGTGCATTATCAATTCAATGACAAATAAAGTTAACCCTAATCTGATAAAAATGGCAAAAGGAAATTAAAAGTAAAATACGAAATAGGACTTAGCTTTTTTTTTGATCTGATATGGTTAGCAGTCGGAGGTAGCATCGGGGTTAACCCTGGAAAGAATACACAAAAGTAGGCAAGACAAGAAGTGAGTGCAGAAAGTGTTCATTGAATCTCGAGGTTTTTAGCCCTAATAATTATTTTGTAATGCAAATATCATTAAAAGAAAAATAAAATCAGAACTTATCTTTGTAAAGGGTGTGGCGCATAATCGGAAGACATTTAAAAAGTCACCACTGAAAGAAGGCACGGAAAAGAAATATTTTTAGTGTAGGGTTAATTCTCGTAAACCCTGATTCGGGCGTAAATTAAATAAAATGACAGATCGATTTAATGGTTTCGCAACCTAATTAATTAAATCAGATAAAGAAAATAAAATCATGCACAAAAACATTTTTTATGAATTTTTTGGAATTAAAATAAAGCATAAATGAATTATTGAAAAAAATATAAATACATAAATGTAATTAAATAAAAGATAATAAATAAATATATTAATTATAAATAATATAATTTAAATAATATAAATATATTAAAATAAATAAAAGAAAAAGATAAATATTAAATATTAATATGTTAAAAGAAATTAACTAAAATAAAATAATTATCATTATTAGTAAAAAGGTTTTTGAAAATAATATATATGGTTATTATAAATAAAATAAAGGAAAGGAATATAAAACATATATATAAATATATAAAATAAATATAACGGATTTATGTAATTAAAAAGAAAAAAAATTGGGAAACTTAGCTTAGGATCCAGTGTGGCTCACGTATGTAGTCCAAGGTGCGCCTACAGCTTGCCTTGCGTTGGATTGAAGGAGATCATGATCAGAGGGCCCAGATTGAGAGGGAGCATGATAAGGCGTGTTTCATATTGCACGCGATCCATCTGAACCAAACAACAAAAGCGCGCGAAGCAATATTTGAACCAGCCAATCAGGTGATGCCACGAGGTCATCTTCTTCCTCCAGCCTCACCTTTTAACAGCGCTTTTTCTCAAAAGCGCTATAGTATGTCATGTTCATACCTGCAAAATAGCGAATAGGGGCAAACGACCATAGAAAGTTTTCGCGATAGGTCCATTAGATTCGTATGGATCTTGCGAGTTCAACCATGGCTCCAATTGATCCTAATTTTGCCTGTAGAGGAAACCCCTAATTTGAAACCTCTAAACCCTAACAATGGAGTTTGTCTCAAACGTGCCCAGAAACTCAATTAAAACTCCGGAAACGTTAATAGCAATATGACAAACATGTATGCATATAAATTTGATTAATAATGCATGAATGATTGGATTCGAAACAGAATAGGAATCGGCCAAAAAGTGACTTACAGTGATTCGTTCTTGATGCTTTAGAGCCTGGGAATGATCGAGACACACTTTGAGATGCCTTGGGAACGTGTTTGAATCAATAGCAACTCTTGAATTGGCCTGAATCTCAGAATTGGTTCTTGAATTTTCTTGACTTTTTGCACTCGAATTTGATGGTTCTTGAGGCAAAAATTCGTAACCCTAGGGGTCTGGAATGATCATGTATATATAGGTGAATGTTTTAGGTCAACTTTTGTGGAGAAAATCTTATTGAATCAATCTTTGCAAATTGTAGAAATTTGATTGAAAATATGTTATGAGATCCTTCTATATTTGGCCAAAAGTGATCCAATCTTTTTCCATTTTATTTTGCACGAAAATATATAAATAATGAGGTATAATTGTGATTGGATTTGATTCAAAACAAATTTCATTACAAATCTTTTGATTTTTCTTAATTTTATTGATTTTTAAATGAATAAAAATTCTTATAAAATTAATTAAAATCAAACAAATTCGTGGCTAAAGGTTTATGGGCTCCTAATACCATAAGGAAGGAGATAGGGTCTTAAAAACATGGGCCTCTTTGTAAAAAAATTCAATTTGAATCTTTTTTCTTCACACTTTTCCCTCCAAAATAGTCCAACTTTGACAAGGCCTATCTCCCTCAATTTTTGAGGTAAGGAGGAGTTCTAGGACTTTTTAGAAACCTTGAAGAGTCCTCTAAATAGTGTCTTTGGTCTCATATCAAAATAATTTTCCATGCTCCTTGTGTGTTCTTTTGAGAAAAATGACTTTTTGTTGACTTTTGAAAAAGGACCTATAATGTTTTGGTCCATATCTCCCAAATGAAGCATTTTTAGACTTGGCATGTGAGAGACAAATTGGTAGATAATTCAATTTACTTCAAAATGAGCTTTGGATGGGAAATTTCTGATGTTCCATGTAGGAGTTTTCGCTGGTCAAAGTTCAGTTGACTTTCTCCTATACAAACCCTAATTTAGAAACTTTTTGATTTGTTGATTTTTGATCTTTCCTTGATGAACCATGATCAATTCTTGATCAAATGGTGAATGATACTTCAATATGAGGATCTTGACAAAAAATCAGGAGTTTTGACTTTACTTTGACCACAGTTGACTTTTAAGTTAACCCAGTCGACTATTGACTTTCTGAACATTTGAGTGACCAATCCTTTGAGCTGAGACTTGATACTTGTTATAGAGGTAATATGAGATATAGATATCTTGGGCCATATGGGATGCCTTGGAGCCATTGATTCATTGATTTTCCTTTGAACAAACCAAACCCTAGTTTCTGATCTTTTGCTTAGGAGAGTGTGTTTTGGAGCTTTGTATCTTGATTTGACTTTTGAATAGGAGAAATAGTATGGGCAAATTTTAGGGTATGACAGTAAACAACATAAAACTTTTAGAGGAGCATGCTTTGCGATGGGATTTCTACAAGATGATAGAGAGTTTGCTGAGGCAATAAAAGAGGCACATGTTTGGGGTTCTGGTTTATTTTTACGCAAATTATTTGTTAAAATGTTGTTGTCGTCATCCATGAATAGACCGGAACATGTGTGGAGATTGACTTGGAAGTATTTATCAGATGGCATTATTTATGATCAACGATTATTGGTAGGAGATCAAGGTATTTCATCTTTACTTATTGTAAGAATTCTGTTTCCAGCATGCAAAGTGTGACCGTTCATTTATGTTGACATTGTTGTTCTATTAATTTCATAAAATTCAAGACAAATATGTTGTGGCTAAATTTCAACCATTTTACTACCTATGAAAAACCACTTCAATTATATTACTACCTAAACTGGAAATATAATAGCTAATGTTAAATCATTATGTTCCAGCCGGTAGAAAAACCGATTCATTAACATTGCATTCAGCCATTAAGAAATTCGTACATTCAAACATTCTAAATAATTACTAGGCATATTCTGCATATGAAATGATAACTGCTTTTAATACAACTTTTAATGAATAGATCATTTATGTCTGAATATCACTTAGAAACATATTCAATGCAAATGAGGTAGCATAGGTACCTATTATAATGTATTATATAAACCATGTTGAAATCAGGCTGGGTAATATGTAGTTAACTGAAAAGTAGATTTATCACCAGTAACTTGTGGGTGAATTTCTGCCGATACAAAAACAAATGACATCATTTCATATGCAGTTTCATTCCTCTGCCTTCTATAGTATTTGGGTTAATAAATAAGTACCTATATTTATTATTTATGCTACACATTACTGCATGTTGGTTACACAATAACTACATTTTTATTACGACTTTTTGATCGTAGGCTTGACACTAATTGATGGAGAGCTAAAAGAACTTACGTTAATGGCTATTGAAACACTGTTACAAAACAATAATAAAAGTTTGAAAGATTTCAAGCCAATGCCATATCCAAAAGATTTTGTGGTTTCCTTTATAGGAAATAGGCTTCTTTATGATGAGCGTCAATACAATGTTGTTGAACAACAATAAATTTTTGCTAATTTGTACTATTCTCTTACAGGTAATAATATACTTTCACACTAATTTAAAATAATGTGCATTGACATTGTTTTAATGTTATATCCCAAACTTCTCTATTTTGTAGATGAGAAAAGAACCATTTATGAGGAAATAATGGACGCCGAACAAAAGCAACTAGGTGGGGTGTTTTTTTTATATGGCTATGGTGGAACTGGTAAGACCTTTATGTGGAACACTTTATCAGCCACACTTAGGTCTCAAAAAATTGTCTTGCCTGTTTCCTCAAGTGGGATTGCAAGTTTGTTGCTACCAGATGGAAGAACAACTCATTCTAGGTTTAAAATTCCTGTCCCTACTTTAGAAATTTTTATTTGCAACATTAACAAAAAAGATGATCTTGCTGAGCTTCTAAAGATGACAGATCTTATCATATGGGATGAAGCTCCTATGACTAACAAATTTTTCTTTGAGTCTCTTGATAAATCCTTGAAAGATATTATGAGTGGAACGCCATATGCATCTCATAAAATATTTGGAGGTAAGGTTGTTGTGTTTGGTGGTGACTTCAGACAAATTCTCCCTGTTATACCAAGAGGTACTATATATGATATTATCCATGCAACAATCAATTCTTCTTATATTTGGGATTACTGTAAGGTCTTGAAGCTTACAAAGAACACGCGCTTGCAATCTGGTGCAACTACTTCTACTACCAATGACATTTGGATCTTTTCAGAGTGGATTTGAAATATTGGGGATGGGACCGTGTGTGAGCCGAATGATGGTTATGCTGATATTTGTATTCCATATGAGTTTTTAATTTCAAACTTTTCCGATCCCATTAAGGAAATTGTTGAGGATACCTACCCTGATCTCATTCATAACTATCTTGATTCCAACTATCTCCAAAGTCGTGCATTCTTAGCTTCAACAATTGAAGTAGGAGATGATATCAACCAATATATCACAAATCTTCTTCCAAGTAAATAACTTGCACCTATTCATACTTGATTACGTTAATAGGAAATACCTGGTGATAGTAGTTATTTATTAAATGTTTAAATTTTGCAATTGTTGTAGGAGAAGACAAAGAATACTTCAGTAGTGATTCTATAGATAAATCTGATGCTACTAACTTTGATGCATATGAGCATGTCACACCTGAGTTCCATTTAAATTGGTTAGGCGCCAATTCCCGATTATGGTTTCCTTTGCCATGACAATTAACAAGTCTCAAGGGCAATCTCTTGACAATGTTGGTTTGTATTTGCCAAAAGAAGTTTTTATTCATGGTCAATTATATGTGGCTATCTCAAGAGTTAAATCAAAAAAGGGATTAAAGATTCTTATTCATGATAAAGATAGAGAACCAATGTGTAACACCACTAACGTTGTGTTCAAAGAAGTGTTCCAAAACTTGTGAAAGGTATCTTTTTCTAAAACTATTTGATCATTCTATGCTATATAACTTATAATGCTTTTTGACCCTACGTCGAACATGTCTATTTTTCTATTTGAATTTTATGCATTTTTCAGGTTCAAGCCTACACTACATCTTGAAGATTCATGTTGCAAGTCTATGAAATGTTAAAACCCTTTGTAACAAATTTTGTATTTTACATCTTCTTTTGAGACAATCTAAAAAGTCGGGACCGGCCCTATAACTCATTCATGCGTGTTCACATTATTAAAAAACTAATTATCGTTCTATTTTGATATAATTATTATTTAAAGATGCTCATATACACTAATTTATATAAGGGTTAAATATACTAACCCCCCCTGTAATGTTAGCGAGATTAGGTTTTAGCCCCTGGTAAAGTTTTTTTTTTCATCACCCCCTTAACTTGCAAAGATTCCACGCCAAAACACCCCCCAATGCCACTTGTTAAATCAGATTTATTAAAATTAAATTAAAATGTCCATGTGGCATTAACATGTTACATACGTGGCAAAATGAGTAAAATTTACATGCCATGCTGTTGTAAAGAGTTAAAAAGTCATTTGGTTTTACCCCCTTGTAAAAATTAGGTTTAGTTACGTTTTCAGACATTCTCAAGTTAGCAACAACAGTGACGACGGCGACGGCGCATAAGGGTGTGGTGGACGACGGCGCATAAGGGTTTGGTGGACGACGGCGCAATGTCAGAGGTTAGTGTTGTTATGGTTATTCTTCTTCTCCATTTCGTGTTTCTTCTCTGTTGGGGTTTTTATTTCGATTTGCATGATTAAACGCAGGATATGCAACATTTCAACGTTACTTTCCACCACGGGGGTGAGTTTATTAGGGTAAACAAAGATGAGATAATCTATAGAGGGGGGTAGATTCTACTATTTCTGGGTTACACATAGAATCATGGACCATGGAAACTGTCGAGAACCTAGTGAATAAGTGGGGGTACAAGAAAGGGAGCTATAGCGTATGGGCGAAGATATTGGAAATAGACGAGGGTTATATCCCGATTAGAAATGATGATGATGCATATGATTTTGCTTCTTATTTTTGTGCAAATGGTACTGAGGGAGACTTATATCTGGAACATGATGCTGAAAACATAGAACAATATGTGAGGGAACCTGCTTGTGTTAATGGAGACACTGATCTAGATGACTTAGGAGATGAAGTGGTTGAGGGTTTGGATGATAGTGAGGACGACAGAGCCACTGCCTTGTTAGATGGTTTTGAGGGTATTGATGTAACTTTGCCACTAAGGGAAGAGGGGGTAGTTGCTGGATTGTTGACTAGGCCCAATAAGAAATGTGAAGAAGATGCATATGTTAGTGATGAGCTCAACTCATCAGATCCAGATGAGTCTTGTGATGAGGATAAGCCCAAGTATGAGAAATTTAGGAAAGAGCACCTAAATAAGGACTTCAAGTTTAAGTGGGGTATGGAATTTAATACACTTGTTGACTTCAAAGAGGCAATACGTGAGTGGTCAGTTCTCAATGGTAGGGAAATTAATTTTGTGAAAAATGAAAGTTATAGAGTAAGGGTAGAGTGTAAGGCTAAATGTGGTTTTTTGGTCTTATGTTCCAAAGTGGGCCACAAGCATACTTATGCTATAAAAACACTTGTAGACACCCACACATGTGCTAGGGTTTTAAACAACAGATCTGCAAACTCAAGATGGGTGGCTAAGCATGTGGTCAAGAAAATGCAATCAAGTGAAAATGTGAGAATCAGGGACATAATGCAAGATGTAAGGCAAAATTTTTCAGTGGGTATTACTGTTGCTCGGGCATGGAAGGCTAAGTTGATGGCAAAAAAAATAGTGGAGGGAGATGCTGATATGCAATATGCTGCTCTATGGAGGTATGCATCTGAATTAAAAAGAGTTAATAGTGGCAATACTGTGAAAATTAATGTTGAGAGACCAAGCCCAACTATCCAACCTAGATTTGGAGGTTTCTACTTCTCTTTTGATGGCTGCAAGAAAGGGTTTATCAATGGATGTAGGCCCTTTATAGGGGTTGATGGATGTCACCTAAAAACCAAGTATGGTGGTCAACTTCTGATTGCAGTTGGAAGGGATCTAAATGATCAATACTTCCCATTGGCTTTTGGAGTGGTAGAAACTGAGACCAAGGAGAGTTGGAGATGGTTCATCCAACTTTTGATGGAGGATATTGGACATGACAAAAGAATTGTTTTTATCTCTGATCAACAAAAGGTAAAGTTTTTGTACTTATATCTAATTGCTCTAACTGCATATCTATTATTGAAATATAATGTAATTGCTATAATTGTATTGAGCAGGGACTGGTAGCTGTTTTTGATGAGATGTTTGAGAGGATTGAACATAGGTTTTGCCTCAGACATCTATATGCCAATTTCAAGAAAATGTTTGGTGGAGGAACCCTAATAAGGGATTTGATGATGGGAGCTGCTAAGTCTACATATCATCAAGCTTGGATGCAGAAGATGAATGAGCTAAAGAATGTTGATTTCAATGCTTGGACTTGGTTGATGGCTGTACCTACCAAGAGCTGGTGTAAGCATGCTTTTAGTTTCTACCCAAAGTGTGATGTGTTGATGAACAATATATCTGAGTCTTTCAATGCTACAATTTTAGTTGCTAGGGACAAACCAATCCTTACTATGTGTGAGTGGATTAGGAAGTATTTAATGAATAGGGTAGCTACCTCTGTACATAAACTTGAAAAATGGCAACATAGAGTTATGCCTATACCTAGGAGAAGGTTGGACAATGAAGTTTTTCATAGTGGTCATTGGCTACCAACTTGGTCTGTGGATGAGAAGTTCCAAGTGACTCACAGTTTCAACAACCAAGAATTCATAGTGGACATAGCAAAAAAATCATGTAGCTGTAATTTTTGGGAATTGGTTGGGATTCCTTGTAGGCATGCTGTATCTGCTTTGAGCTATAGAAAACAAACACCTGAGGATTTTGTTGATGAATGCTACACAAGGGAGAAATATGCTAAGTGTTATGGATTCTCTGTGTCACCTATAAATGGCCAAGACATGTGGCCAGAAACTGAGATTGAAGACATGCTACCACCAGCTTACAAACAAGGGCCTGGTAGACCTAGAAAGGTGAGGATTCGAGAAAGTGGTGAAGAGGGTGCTAGGAAAAGAAGGACTGGGGTTGCATACAAATGTACAAAATATGACCAGTTTGGTCATAATGCTTTGACCTGTAAGAGCCCCACACAGGACCCTGTTGCACTCAAAAGAAAGGTAAGACATGTTATATGTTCTTCATAAATATTTTTGTTGCACTCAATGTATTAATTTGTACTGTTTGTTTGTGGCTGTGATGTAGAGAAAAGTCAAATCTAAAGTGACTGAGGTTGTTCAGAATGATGTTCAGAATGATGTTCAGGCTGAGAATGAGGAGCAAAATAATGTGGAGACTGAGGTAGTTCAGAATGATGTTCAGGCTGCTGTCCAAAATGATGTAGAGGCTGAGAATGTTCATGATGATGTGCCAAATGATGTGCAGAGTCAGACCCAGTCGTGTGTTGTAGACAATAGTCAACCACAACCCAAGAAAAAGAAGACAATCAAACCTCACCATGGTTTAAAGATAAGGAGGAGTGAAAGAGTCAAATTAAGTTGGTTCAAGAAACCAATTATTGGTCCAGGTTCATCTGAGCAACCAATCACAATTGAAGACCCTGCAGAGACATCATCAAGCCTTGGAGTGTCAACTAGGTCTTTGAAGAAATGGAAGAAACAAAAGAGCAGTTGATTATTTTGTGTATTTTGTACCAATTGACATTAAGTTAACTTGTAATGGTTTAGTAATGGTACTATGTCCTATGATATTTTGTGTGGTGGTATTTTGTTTTGTGGCCATTTGTAATGGTTTTTTGGGTAATGATCTACCTGACTTTTAGGGTAATGACCTATAACATTTGTAATTGTTTTTTGGATCAATTTCCTCAAATGTTATCTAATCTCATAATTACTTCATATTATTTGCAAATCTTTATAGAAAACTGATAATAGACTCATTCATTCCATTCAAGCTCAAATTGTTACATACCACAAAAGTGATACAACAAAAGTTATACAAGTGATAGAAGTGATACAAGTTATACAAAAGTTACATACCACAAACAACATACATTCCCTAAACTAAATTACAGAAACATATAAAATGCTGCAAAAAACATCCAAGACATAACAAGTGCAACCATCATGTTATGGTTCTTCTTCTTCTCCATTGCAACTTTTTTCTTCAACCTCGAAATCTTCTCATTACTTGTGTCTGCTTCCAAATTGTCAGTGGCAATGTCCTTCAAAATCTCTTTCAACGCATCTTTTGTCATTTCAGTGCATTTACATTGAATCACCTCGACATTATTGAATTCACCCAGCTCATCATCCCATATGAACATACCGCATCCATTCTGCAAATTACAAGCAACCTTTATCGCACAGCAAACAGAGCAAATAAAAAAAACGTGAATGAACTTACCAGTACATTTCTGCATTTCCAGAATTTGCGTTTAGGGTTATCAATGGTGTTTGATACCCACATCTTCATGGTTATGTTACAACTACAGTGAGGTGGAGCTTGGGAACGATGAAGCAGCGAAGGAGATTTGCAACCGGAGTTTCCTACGGAGGAAGATTTGCTACCCATGTTGTGAGATTAACGGTGAAGCAGCGACGGAGGAATGATACGAGGAGAGGAACAATGGAGGAACCCTAGTTTCTTCGTTTACAAATATAATGTAATTTGAGAAGATGATGAAATGCCATGGTGGATATTAAGATGACAAAAATTCCACGTGTGATATAATATAGAATCTTAGGGGAATCTAAGTGCAACCGTGGCAATTAGGGGGGTCTGGGGATGGAATCTAAAGATGTTAAGGGGGGGATCAAAAAAATTTTTTTTACAGGGGCTAAAACCTAATCTCGCTAACATTACAGGGGGGTTTGTATATTTAACCCTTTATATAATGATTTACATAATAAAAAAAATTCAATTACCCGTGCGGCAGCACGGGTTTCTGATTAGTGTTGGTTAGAAATTGGAAGACAATATGACAAAATTTTCACAAGTACTAGTATCATTATTTATGTAAGTTTCTATCAACCTACGTGCCGAACTAAATGAAATTTTTTAATAAATAATTCCTACACCATAGTTTAAATAGGACAAAAATATGGATGCTCACCGAATAACTTTTTACATTTGTTACAACACATTGACTCACAGCCAATACATGGTAATAGACATCACACTACTAGAAATACTCAAATTTCCTGCGGATTTACCTGCGGATTTTAGCTAAATTTCCGCAGGAAACACGTTACCTGCGGATTTTCCTGCGGTTTTATGTCCCCAGCTAAAACCTTCGTGGGTAATATTTTCGGCAGGAAGTTCCGCAGGTAATTCCGCAGCTAAATCCGCAGGAAAAAATGCGCAGGTAATTCCGCAGGTAATATATTTTTAAAATAAAAAAAAATTATCTATATTAATATTTGCTCCCCTAGCAGTATTACAGGGAGGGGTGTACCATGTGGTGTTGGACTGCATGCAGGTCATTAACAATTATCTATTACTGCATAAACTAATTGCGTAACATCATTGCCACATTATCTCGACACCCACTGCCTTAGGCACCCTACCAACACCAGATCCTTTGCTGATAATATATTAAAATCCATCCCAAAGACTAGAAATTAGAAAAGGAACTCCAGGAAAAGAAAAGTCTTATCCTCACATTTCAAACATTCATTTTATATCTAACCCAACTGTCAAGCCACCATATGACATAATTACGTAACATCATTGTCATAATCTCGACATCCACTGTCTTAGGCACCCTAAGGACACCAGATCCCTTGCTGATAATATATTAAAATCCATCCCAAAGACTAGAAATTAGAAAAGGAACTCCAGGAAAAGAAAAGTCTTAAACTAAAATGAAAAGTGCCGGTAATAACGGTAGATCCTCACATTTCCAACAATCATCCAACATTCATTTCATATCTAACCCAACTCTGTCAAGCCACCATATGGCAGGAAAATGACTCAAGCACAAAAACTCACTAAGATACAAAAAATTCTACTAAGTAGAACCAAATATAGATAACACAACAGCCCCATAACAGTACCAAGTATAGATAACACAACAATCTCATAACAGTACCAAATATGGCCAACCAAGTAAACACACGCCCATATCAGATTCATAACGAGGGTAAAAAAACCAGTAGAAATGTTACCCAAAAGTTCAGCAACTGGGACAAACAGGACATACTTTTTTGATTGTTACTCTTTCATGATTACTAGATAAATTGTTCCACTCTTCCTCAAAGGTCACATTACCTATTACAAAACAAAATGCAAGTCAAATTCCATACACCATAACTATAAACTCATTAAAAATTTCATAGTTTTTTAGTGTATAATTTATTTTATATTGTTTATATATAATTATTGAACTCTAATAATTTTTTGAATTTAAATTGGAAACATTTCTTCAAAACTGGCTTTAACGCTTTCAAACCAAATCTCATCCAGGAATACTCTTAAGACATGGACATGGACATGTAGTACTGTTACTTTCAAACCATATCAAAAAGTGAGATTCCTACGTCTTAACTATCCCTCCATCAAAAAATTATTTATTAGTTATCCTTCTAGTTGAACAAATTTAGACAACGAATTGTTCATAAATATAATAAATACCTTGCAATTCAAACTTAGAAGAATATTGACATAACGGTTTGAACTCTAGTTTGATATACAAGAAAATAACACGAACTGTTAGTTTGTCAATTCAAACTTCAAAAACAAAAGGGAAGGAAATACATACTTCTTCCTTTCCTGTTAGTGAATTGTCGAAGGGAAGGAAACAGCTTCAAATTTTGCTAGCAGATAAATTCCTGTGCTAAAAATATTAGGACTCAAAGCATAAGTTTAGACATAATATTCGAAATTCATAAGTAAATAAGTGTTACAAAAGTGTGAGGCATACCTATTGATGAAAACCAATATCCTGAGTGAGTATAGTTGGAGGGATACAAAAACGCTACTACTGCAATACCTACGGCACGGAATAATCGAGAATCAGCAGCAGCATATTCTGGCCTTGAAGATTGAAGTTGAGCAGCTCATAATCTCTATACTTGATGATCCAAGTGTTAGTAGAGTTATGACTATCACAAACATGATTGAAACTGTTACCGAAAACCACTTCTAAATTGGAGAAAAGTCACATTCCTTTTTCTAAAAAAAGCATCTACTTCATTCAAAATCGAAGCTGCCACAACATCAACTATCACAAACATGATTGGAACTGTTATCGGAAACCACTGCTAAAATGGAGAAAAGTCACATTCCTTTACCTAAAAAAGTATCTACTTTGTACACAATCAAATTTATACACCAATCAAGAAGAAGTTAACACACTACTAAACCAATTAAACACCAATAAATTGCCAAATTATAGCTCAACTAAAATAATCAGTCAAATAACTCAACATCATCAGAAAAAAACTCGAAATCATCTGAAAATTCTCTAGTGAACAAAATAGCTTCCCATAGCATTTGCAACCGAGGCAATCCGCAGCTAATGACAGTGCTGCCAATGATCTTATATTCAAGAGTGCAAATTAAAAGAGGTAGAAATTAGAAATTACAACAATAAAATATATCGTGCTTATAGTATAATCATTAATAGATTTTATGACAAACCTGATATATTGATGTGAGAGCTCTGCAGCAGCTACACAAGCATCATCGGTATAACGGAGCTTGTGGTGAATCTCATAGCGCTCTCTTAGCCCTTTCAAAATTTGTATGGTTTCACTCACAGTTGGTTCAGGCACTTTAACTGGTTGGAATCGCCTCTCTAAAGCGGGATCTTTTTCGATGTGCTTCCTATATTCATCTAATGCGGTGGCTCCTATACACTGCATAAGTATTTAAAGTATGTACTCATAGTCAATCCAAAGTGATCTTTCAGAATTTAAACCTTTCATACTGATGATTAAAATGAACTGTTGAGAATGTGTGCACATTTTTTGCAGATATAAGTATTCCAAAACTAATTATTGAACTTCAAACCATACAAAAACATTTGAATTAGTCGAATACCATTTTAGTTAGTGAGAATGCCTTGAGAAATAAGAACTGAAATTAAATAAATTATAAGAAATTCAAACAAACCCCTTGTGTTAGGGCCAGATTTGCATCAATATGGAGCTGAATGAAATCATCAAACTTGGTTCCTATCAAAACTGATATTACAGTCTTCAAAAATCAAGCAAACATCACAACTGAAGAGCGTAGTCTCCTGACTCACGAAAGTGATCGATCTGCAAATACAGTAGCATGTCACTTTAGGTTAATTAAATAGCCGAATTAATTAAAAACTAATCAACAAATAACCTAATGATATGCTACCTATCAACAACTAATCCCTGATAAATAACCTGCATTGCTGAAACTGGAAGGCAATTAACAAACATAAGATAACCATATCAACACATTTCATGAACCAAATTAATAGCAAATATCACTGTATCCAGTCTCTTGAAAATTGGAAGTGACAATCTAAAAGTTTCATATATAGAGATAGGATAAACAACAATAAAAGTTATGTTTCACATTTATATACCGAATATAATAAACTTTGGAAATGAGTTTCCACACAGATTATAATAAACTTTTGAAAATATTAGGTTTTATTTACCTCTTGTCATCTCATAACTGGATTATGTATGGATCAAGTCTTCAATCATCTTTTCCTTCTGTCCTCTGTTTTGTCTAGATAACCTCATCACCATCAACATCGAATCTACTATTTATCAACTCTGAAACAAAGAACCCAGGGTTAAAATGGAGTGAAGTAGGGGAGAAGAATGAGTATTTACACTATAATCCACGTAACAAAACGCGCTGAAGCAACCCTAGAATTGAGATGAACGAATGGATGTGACACAGTCGATAACGATGATTCACGATGTTGCCAAAGCGCTTGACGGAGATGATTCACGAAGATGCAGGAGCATTCGAAGGAGAGGACTCACGATGGAGAATAGACGGAGACGGAGGACTCACGAAGATGCAGGAGCATTCTGGTGGCTGGAAACCCCGGAGCGATTCACGACGGCGAGAGAGAGAAACAGAGGTTAAGATTGGAACACACGATTAGGTTTTCCTTTATCTATTCTCTATGTTAATATATTTTAATTTGTAATTTGTAACATCAATAATACTCCTACATCTCTCAAAACTTATTTTAACAAAAAATATTAACAAAAAATATTAGTTATTATTTAATTCCAACAAAAAATAGTAAAAATAATTTATAAATTTAAAATCCTATATAAAAATTGATATTTTAACAAGAGTTTAAATATAATTTCATATTACACATTATTATTATAATAGGATTTCTAAAATTAAAACTTTATAATAATTAACCATTGAACAAAATATAATTTTATATAACACAAAATGTATATTTGATAAAAGAGATTAAATTTAAAATTTAGAAATAATTTTAAAATATATTAAAAGAAAAATATATTAAAAGAGAAATTAATAAATTATATATAATATTTGTTTCACTAAATTATTCTTTTAGTGATTGATTATTTGGTCTAATATATGATAGAAAGTAGGTTCAATTCCTACTCTAGAAATTTTATCAGATTTTTGTTTTCAATTTTTTTATATATTTTTAATATTATTTTTAAAAATTATCATATTATATATTAAAATATAAATTGAAGAATCATCTTAAATTTAAAAAACGACATTGTAGAAGCGTTTGACGGCGATGATACATGAAGATGCAGGAGCATTCGACGGAGAAGACTCTCGATGGTGGATAGACAGAGATCAGTGCAACTTTTTGTGGATGGAGACCAGGCGATTCACAACAGTGAGAAGAGAGAAACAAAATTACAGATTGAAACAGGATTAGGTTTTTCTTTCTCTATTCTCTATGTTAATAATTAATATATTTTAGAAATAAAATACAAATTAAAATATCTAAAAATATGTTAGTTTGGTGATAATGACACAAATCAGTGAATTTGTCTCTAAATTCAATTTATATCAAGTAATTTTATCACATATTTTATAATTTTATTATTAAATTATAAAAATTTATATTCAATTTGTGAACTTGAATTGAAAATGTATTAGCCCCCTCTTGCAGCAAACTCAACCACAAAGTCAAAATTTAAGCTACCAAAAATAGTAAAACTAATTTAAAATTTTAAAATCCTATATAAAATTTGATATTTTAACAAAAGTTCCAATATAATTTCATATAACACATCATTATTAATAGAGTAGGATTTCTAAAATTAAAACTTTATAATAATTAACAATTGAACAAATATAATTTTCAGTAACACAAAATTTATATTTGATAAATAAGATTAAATTTGAAATTTAGAAATAATTTTAAAACATATTAAAAGAAAAAATGATATTAAAAGAGAAATTAATAAATTATATATAATATTTGTTTCAGTGAAATATTTTCTAATGGTTTATAATTTGGTCCAATATAAGATAGATAGTAAGTTCGATTCCCACTTTAAAAATTTTATTAGATTTTTCTTTTTTCTAAACATTTTTTTAATTTTATTTTTCAAAATTATCATACCGTTTATTAAAATATGAATTGAAGAATTACATTAAAAAAAATAACTTTATTAAATTTTTAAAAAAATTAAGAATTTACTATTATGTTTAAAAAACATTTTATTACTATTATTTTTGGAAAAAAACATTTTATTTTAAAAGAAATATATTTTACAGTATTTTTTATTCACAAAATAATAAAATATAATTCAAAAGAAAATCCGCAGGTAATTCTGCAGGAAAGTTTTCTGCGGAATTACCTGCGGATTAAGTAATGTAGTTGGTTTTTAGTCAAAAATAGAATTTCGCAGCAAAATCCGCAGCAAATTTTCCTGCGGAATTACCTGCGGATTTCTTAATGTAGTTTGGTCTTTTATTCTAAATAGGAATTCGGCAGCAAGTTCCGCAGGTATTTCTGCGAATTTACCTGCAGATTTATTTTCCGCAGGAAAATTTAATTTATTTAATTTTTTCCCAGAAAAATCCGCAGGTATACCTGCGGAAATAATTCCGCAGGAAATTCCGCAGGTAAATCGTGTATTTCTAGTAGTGTCACTAATTCATTTTAGTGCTCCATTAATTAAAACTACTAATCATAGATGAATGGTGACAATTTTTGTTGTTGTAGATGGACAAGGCTTCAATTATTAAAGATGCAGTTGAGTACATAGAGCACTTGCATGAACAAGAGAAGATTATTGAAGCTGAGATACTGGAACTTGAATCTGGGATGCCAAATAATAATATTAATCCAAATTATGAGTTTGATCAAGAGCTTCCAGAGCTCCTAAGGTCCAAGAAGAAGAGAACATATCAATTATATGATACTGTCAATTCAACTAACTTGCCAATTGAACTTCTTGAGGTTATAACTCACATACAATTTATTAGTTTGAACTTTTTTTATTTTGTATTTTACTCCCTCAATTTTACAGTTACTATTTTAATTGAAAAAATTATTAAACTTATTATTCTATAAGTATAAGTTAGTTCAACATTTAATTTGAAAAAAAAATACAAATTCAATCAATTATCTTATTTGGAATCAACTATCATCTGATTTAAAAGTTATATACTATAAATTCATCGACTAAAAACTAACTTAGTGCATGTTTGGATTGGGTTGTACAAGCTCCAAAAACACTTTTAGAGTGCGTTTGTTACAGATTAAAAAAAATAGTTTTTTTTAAAAAAATAGTTTTTTTAAAAAAAAAATTTAATGATTTTTTTTAGAGAATTTTAAAAATAGTAAAAGCTAGTCTGCATTTGTTATCATAAAAATCAATTTTTTTAAAAATGATTTTTTTTGTTTGGTTACTTAAACGTGAAAATGTTTTTTTTAATTATAAATTACTAAAAAGGCATACAAATTAGTATGTATAGTTATAAGTAAATGATTATACATGAATTAATAATTATACATCATTTTTAAAAATATTTTTGTTACTTTAGAATTAAACAATAATAATGTTTTTAAACAATATATATATATATATATATATATATATATATATATATATATATATATATATATATATATATATATATATATATATATATATATATATATATATATATATCATACAATAGAATAAAGCTAAATGAGTATTTTGGCAAGTTTGCCATTTGTCAAAAAAATAGAGTGCTTACTATATTTATGTTTCCTATTTATAGAAATATTTCTATTATTATTAATATTATGATTAATTAATATTTTAAGTTTATTATATTTAATGTTGTGCCAATTCACATTCAATTTCATTTTCCTGTATATGGGGAAACGTTTTTGGCTGTCAAAATACACGAAACTGTTCATCTTCAATATCCTTTTCCAATTCACATCCAATTTCTTTTCTCAATGCAAACTTTTCAATTCTCATCCTCTCCCCTTTTATACCTCAACCACGAGGAAGCTAACACAACTTTCGAATGCACATCAACTGCATGTTGCCTCGCCGGCCAGAGCCGGAATAATTTAATATCCGACATTAGGTAATCAAAACGGATCTCTCTCTCTCCATTTCACATTAGGTCGAAATTTTTCCCCTTTTCCTCCATCTTCGTCTTCCTCGCCCCTCTCTTTCTCATTTCCCGCAGAGATGTCTATCTCAATCACTACATCACCCTAAGATTTTATCTCCCTTTCAAATCGACCGTTTCTGCTATGCAAATTTAAGAATGAGAATTTTGAAGAATATCTATGATTGCAAATCATTTGTTAGTTTAGTGTTTTGAACGGTCAAGATCTTTATCTCTAACTCTGTTATTGGATGTTTCTTTGTTCATTTTTTTAGGTAATGTCAAGTATATACTGAACCCATCAATTTGATTGAATTTGCTATGATACTTTGATTAGGTTGGAAATTTATGTGCTCCAGTAGAAGAGTGGACAGTTGGTAGAACCGAACTCACCTCACTCATGGTTGTAGAGAGGAGACATGGTACACATTTTGATCTACAGAGCTTTGTTTTGTCTTAATACTTTTTCACTAAATAGTGTTTTCAAGTTATTTGCTTTTCTGGTTTTTTCACTTTAATCATCAAACTCGGGGTATCTTATGAACTCGATCTTAATCGAAATTTTGCTAAAAGTTACAATTTGGGCTTTCTACAAAATCACAATGTCACATTTGAGTATACTGAACTGTGTTGATTGGTTTTTATTGGCTAATAAATTTTTTTCATGGCAAAATCATTAAAATATATTGTTACTTGACAACAAAACTTAAGATGGAATTTTAAGTTTTCATATAATGGAACTTAAAGTTTTGGACCTTAGTGTATGGAGATTGTTGATTGTGAACCAGAACCCCATTTTTTTGGTGATGCAGTTTGGCTGCAATCAATGGAAGTTCCACTGGATCAATATCATCACCATCGGCTGGATTGGGACCTAGCGAAAATGTGAGCGGATGTAGTAAAGCTTCTTGGATGGTGGTTTTGGCTCTCATTCATCACTTATTTGCTGCTCATGGTTTCACTTTATGCATAACAGCAAAATATGAAAATAGGCACTAATTGGCAAGAGAAAAAAGCTTTCCTGTTATTTGTTCAGGCTGCACATGTTAAAAATTTTAGGAATATCAAATTAGGTGTTACTATCGATGTAGAACAGAACTGATGATGACAGACCAACTTATTATCTAAAAAAGTCCATTCTTAGTTGTTTTCTTATGGTTATTTCCTTTCTATCATGCAGCTATCAGTTTTCTATACTGCTTTTGATTTGGGATGACATATATGTTGGCTTAGGTGTTAGTTCTGGTTATTGGTTTTAGTTTGCTTAGCTGTGTTGTACATGAGTATTAACTTGTGTATTATGGCGGATGATGGCACCACTTGTGCGTTTGTCTTTTCTTTAATGATAATTTTTATTGGCTGTTCCAAAAAAAATTACTCTTTGTGTGAATGCAGGAGACGGCAAATGTTTTGTCAAAGAGTGCAGAAGAATGTTTTGCTTATGGTATGGACTCATTTGTATCAAAACCTGTGAGTTTAAAAAAATTGAAAGAATGTATTGAACAATATACTTAAGGTGATAATAACTTTGTAGTTTTTCTTTTGAACAAAAGTATATGCAGTTAAGGAAATTTTGTAATATATGGATCATATTTTCATCATTTGCAAGTTCATACCCATTATATGCATCACTATTGATAAAAGTTATATAATTATTATTATATAGATAATATAGATTATAGCATGTCACAAATGTCTTGATAAAAGTAACTTTGAATCAATATAATAATAATAATTATTATATATATATATATATATATATATATATATATATATATATATATATATATATATATATATATATATATATATATATATATATATATATATATATATATATATATATATATATATATATATATATATATATTATAGCATAATGAATAAGTTAATATCAGTTGTTCATAGAAACACCTTCTGGACAAAGTGTATCTGAAGAGGCCTCAGCTCATAAGTTATCATAAAGACTTAGAATAGAGTATATTTTTTAAATTGTGTTGTTTTACTATAAAATAAATATTTTATTTGTATTTTATGTTATATTTTAATATTTTTTGCTATGCAACTTATGAGTTATGTGTTTTCCTACGTGCTTAGAAATTGTAATAAAATCGTTGAATTAATATTTTTATATTAATTAGTTGTTTTTAATTTAAATTGATAATTTAAAATTTATATATCTATTCCTACTAAGACTAACACATGTACAATATATTTTTAAAACATATAATATATTAATAACACTAACATATATGATATATATTAAAATTTAATTAATAGTATTAAATTTTGAAATTATGGTAAGATTATAGTATTATGATAAACTATTTATATATGTTTCAAATTTTTTAAATTCGGTGTTTGTTTAATTTTTTTATTTAAGTAGAATTATGAACATTTATGTTTGGTATCTTCACATTTAAAAGAAAGTTTCTATTTAGAATATAATTCATTACACTTAATTATTGGAATAATTAATTATTAATTTTTTCTAACTTATTAATTTATTTAGAATATAATTCATTACACGTAATTATTGTAACGATTTTAAAATATTTGTAATTTTAAATATGGTAATTATGAGGATATGTTTTTTTCCTCCCAATTCAAAATAATTTATATAAAATTATGAGATCTAAATATTCTTAATTGCTTCACAATTATATTTATATGCATAACTCTAAATTAAGGAATGAATTGACATCGTACGGTTATATTTGCATATTCAAATATTTCATTATTAATTTCAGTATTTATTTTTATTTTTCAATTTAATATTTTTAATACTGTTGATTTACTATATAAAATAAATTTTGGCCAAATGATGCGTTTTCATTTTTTATAACACAAAATTAAAAACAATTATTTTTATTCACATTTTCTTATAAATGATTCAATATAAATATTTTCTATTTTAAACTTTATTTAAAAATTCAATGTTTGGGAAAGAAAAATTCTCATAGAATAAATTAAATGTAAAAAAGGGAAATGAGTTCTTTGGCAAGTTTTACGCATGTTAAATTCTCATAGCTATTACTATTTTTAAATAATATGTTAAATCTTTAAGTAATACAAATATATCTATTAATATCTATTAACAATAAATACTTTATTATCTGTAGAATTTTTTTATGTATACTACTAATAACAAAGACATATTATAATAAATTATAATGTTACTATAACTTTATTTATAAATTATAAGTAGTTCTAAAATATTTTTTTTACTTAAAATTTTTTTAACCCGTGCCTTGCACGGGTATACATTTAAATCATTATTTCCCGTGCCTCTAAAATATTATTGATTTTGTTTGTAAAATATTCTTTTAAATTGTTTTATTTAAGTCATTATTATATATGATTTTATAACCAAATATTTGAAAATATGTTGAATTTTATAAATAATAAATTTTAGAAGAAATGATAGAAAATAAATATTCGTTTTAATGGAATAAAATTTTTTAAGTTGATTGCGTTTGAAAAATTGAGGATATGTTGAATGTTTACTAATCAAAATAATTGTTATTGATATATCAATTATATTAAATTGTAAATAATTAGTTTTAAATATTAAAATTTTAATGAATAAGTAAGATTTATGAAATTGATTTATAATTAATGTGAAAATCATTTTCATTTAAAAGAATAGTTTGTTGACGTTGTAAACTATTTCTTTGTTAGTAGCTTAAATCCAAAAATAACTCAATATATATTGTTTGACATATTTTTATTGAGTTAGAATTTGCATTGATGATAATCCTTGACAATAAATAAAAATAATAATTATAAGTTTTTTAATATGATACCGATGATAAAAATAAGAAATTGAATTGTAAATAATACCCAACAATAAATAGTGAAAAAATTGTTTTCATTTATTCTTTTTTAGGATGTAAAATATTTTATTTATTTAAATTATTTGTGAATTTGTAATTATAACTTTATTTGTAAATTATAATTAGTTCTAAAATATTTTATTTACTTAAATAAAATTTAACTCGTGCTCGCACTTTTGTATTTATAGTTTTTATCTAAATTTATTTTAAAGAGTTAAATAATATTATAAAGATTAAAATAATTAACTTATATTTTAAATAACAAATGCAACTTATCTCAAAATTATTTATATCAATATATTTTTAATTATTTTTTAAAAATTATAATATGATTTACCTTGGGTAATTTTTATATGATTAAATTATTAATAAACTAAATAATTTTATAGATAAAATAGTATTTTTTTTATTTAACGAGTTAATTTTTTTATAATTTACAAAAAAAAAAAAATTAGTTAAATTAACTTTTTTATTTATACAATTAATAATAATGACATTTTATCTATACAATAGTAATCTAACAATAAATAAAATTTATAAATTATAAGTGTTTTTAAATTATTTTTTTTACTTAGAAAATATTTAACCCGTGCCTCGCACGGGTCTAAGTACTAGTATAATAATAAAGCAAAATGAGTTTTTGGGCAATTTTGACAAGTGTCATGCTCTCATCAATTCTTATGCTTTACTAACTTTCTAAAAAAGGAAATCTTTTATTTAAAAAATAATTACCTTTTTATTAATTATTTATATTATTTTATTTATTAATTAAAGGATATGGAGAGATTCTTGATACACTAAAAAATAATTACCTTTATGGAATTTCATATGGGGAAGACCAAAGAAATCTACTTTTAATATAATTTACTCTACTTTTAATTTTAATATAATAAAGTAATATACTACCATAATTACTTTATTATCCAAACTAAACCAGTTTTGAAAAAATTTTATATCCCTAATTGTCATTACACAATCTTAATTATTAATTTATCTTTTAATTAAATATCACCATTCATAATTACTGATAACCCATTTAAAAAGTAACATGTTTTAAAAATTATTGGAAATATGCACAAAACACTCTCAATCCTTTGCTATTCAGACTATTCATTACTTCTCTTCTTCACGTTTCCCATTTTCCAATTTAGAGAGATAACTTTTGTTTTTATTCTCCCACTCTTTTCTTTTTCTCAGATCTCAAATCAATCTTTCTTCTTCTCTTAGCAACCCCTCTTTAGGTATAATGCTCTTAAGTTTAATCATAGGTAAAGTATGATTTATTCTTCTTGATTTGTCCATCTCTCCCCCTTGATAAATCTGAATTTCGTATTTTGCTTTTCAATCGATCTAAATGCACTGAATTTAACTCTTCATGACCATGTAAGTTTTTTCCCCTCTAATTTCTTAGTTTTTTTTTGAATGATTTTTATTAATTTTTAGTGAATATGAATAATAGTTCCATGGATTCCAAATTTTCATCAACAATGAATGGTGATAGTTTTGTGAAGAATAAAAAGAAGAAGGAAGAACTCTTGGTGAAACTTTAAATCTCACATGTTCCCAAAGTGGATGAACGGATGAATCTTTAAGCTCCAATTTTCTTTCAATGTATCATAGAAAAATTGAAGTGATGTATGCCTTTTCATTCATTTTCATTCATCTTCTCTTCCAATGTTTTTATTTTCTTTCTCTTTTGTTTTCTCCAAATTTTCTTCCATTAACTCTATTTTCATATTTTTTTCTTGCAAGAGCTGTTGTATATGCACACCATCGGTTTGATAAAATGTTGTAGAGGATTCTCACCAGCATTATCATGTCTTATGAGGTTTGTCTTATGGGTCTTCATGGAAGGTAACTTTATGATTTATAAGCAAGTCTTAAAATGGTGAAATTTCAATTTAACATAGTAGTTACTTATCAACATGTAATTATGGTTGATAAAATTTGTTTGAATTTTCTTTGGTCTGGTGTGCAGAATTATTGGAAGTGCAACACAATTTTATGATCAGTATATCTTCAAATCATGAAGAACCGTGACAACTACTTCAGGTTAGTCGATGAGAATTGCTTTTGGACATACTTTGTGATTGTGATATAATTTTAATTAACATGCTAGAATTTTAATGTTGTAACTCTTTGTATTATGTCCAAATAGCGAAAATATTTCAAGCCCTTACTATTTCTTGGACATGGAAAGACTATTGGGAAGAGCTCAAGAAGTTGCTAGAGAGTAAGCTATGAATATCTCAAAAGCAAATGATTATTATTCTCAATCAAGCCACCTATATTATCAATTTGTGGCAACATAGTGGTTGTAATTTGCCTCCTAAAACTCACATCTAGAATATTTCAAATAGACAAATACCAAATTCTTTTAGATGAGTGATTACTTTTTGATTTATCATAGTTTTTTATCAAATAAATTTCTGCATGATGAAAATTTGATTTGCTTATTGTAATTTATGCTCACTTTCTGCAAAAGCTTTATAGCTACATGTTAGAAAAGTTTATTAGAGATGAAAAATCAGTCGTTTTAACATACTTTGGAAAAATTGATATATTTCTCCGAAATGAGGTAATCTATATATTTCAGAAGCTTAAATTGTCATGGTAGCAGTCAACAGAATTGTTTCTTTCATTCCAATTCTAATGGAAAATTTAGAAGGAGAACTTTAGACTCAAGACCTCTTCAAGAGTACAGTAAGTAGAAATTGAATATAGGAATATATTATAGAAACTCATGATAATTCCCACTTTTATAATTGTATCAAAAATAAACTTCTTATTATATGAACAATAGTGATTGTGTTTTTGCATTTTCAAATGTTAATGTTAGAACTCTTGAAAAAGTAATGGTTTGAAATTTATAAAAATGGTTCCTATATTCATTTAAAGATGGCATTGAAAATCATATAAATGGTTCTTATATTCAATCAAAGATGGCAAAGTAAGCCTCCAAATAAGATTAGTTCCTTATTTCCTTGAGAATGAAAAATAATAAAAGATGCAAACTTCTCATCTAATTTTTTACTTCTATATTAATTATATTAAAATTATATTAATTAATATGTCATTGGAAATAGAAAAGACATTTTCAATTCCTATTTCGTTCATTCAAAGCTGATTCATTTTAATCCTCCTAATTTTACAACCCTATAGAACCATATAAATATTTCTATATTAATTATATTAAAATTATTCTAATTAATTCTAACAGTAATAAATACTCTTTCAACCTCACGATTTCTTATCACTATAAAACTTATTGAAAATACACAAAAATCCGTTGGACTCCATAATCATTTTCTCCATTCAAAAACGTGAATTGAATTTTACTTTTCAAATCTACAACACACTTAAATTGAATTTTGTAATATTCAATTTAAAATCATTAAAATATTAACGAGAACATATGTCATTAAAACAATATTAATATTACAACATTTTTCAAACTTTGATGGTTGGGAATAAAAAAATCAAGAAAACTCACCAAGTATGAAAAATTAATTTATCTTGATTGTAACATTTCGGAACTCATAGTCATAGAATCATATCATTGAAATTCATTATAATAAAGTATTAAAATAAAAATTAAATTGTGATTTCTAAAACTCTATTATATATATATATATACTAGTACTTAGACCCGTGCGAGGCACGGGTTAAATATTTTCTAAGTAAAAAAAATAATTTAAAAACACTTATAATTTATAAATTTTATTTATTGTTAGATTACTATTGTATAGATAAAATGTCATTATTATTAATTGTATAAATAAAAAATTTAATTTAACTAATTTTTTTTTTTTTGTAAATTATAAAAAAATTAACTCGTTAAATAAAAAAAATACTATTTTATCTATAAAATTATTTAGTTTATTAATAATTTAATCATATAAAAATTACCCAAGGTAAATCATATTATAATTTTTAAAAAATAATTAAAAATATATTGATATAAATAATTTTGAGATAAGTTGCATTTGTTATTTAAAATATAAGTTAATTATTTTAATCTTTATAATATTATTTAACTCTTTAAAATAAATTTAGATAAAAACTATAAATACAAAAGTGCGAGCACGAGTTAAATTTTATTTAAGTAAATAAAATATTTTAGAACTAATTATAATTTACAAATAAAGTTATAATTACAAATTCACAAATAATTTAAATAAATAAAATATTTTACATCCTAAAAAAGAATAAATGAAAACAATTTTTTCACTATTTATTGTTGGGTATTATTTACAATTCAATTTCTTATTTTTATCATCGGTATCATATTAAAAAACTTATAATTATTATTTTTATTTATTGTCAAGGATTATCATCAATGCAAATTCTAACTCAATAAAAATATGTCAAACAATATATATTGAGTTATTTTTGGATTTAAGCTACTAACAAAGAAATAGTTTACAACGTCAACAAACTATTCTTTTAAATGAAAATGATTTTCACATTAATTATAAATCAATTTCATAAATCTTACTTATTCATTAAAATTTTAATATTTAAAACTAATTATTTACAATTTAATATAATTGATATATCAATAACAATTATTTTGATTAGTAAACATTCAACATATCCTCAATTTTTCAAACGCAATCAACTTAAAAAATTTTATTCCATTAAAACGAATATTTATTTTCTATCATTTCTTCTAAAATTTATTATTTATAAAATTCAACATATTTTCAAATATTTGGTTATAAAATCATATATAATAATGACTTAAATAAAACAATTTAAAAGAATATTTTACAAACAAAATCAATAATATTTTAGAGGCACGGGAAATAATGATTTAAATGTATACCCGTGCAAGGCACGGGTTAAAAAAATTTTAAGTAAAAAAAATATTTTAGAACTACTTATAATTTATAAATAAAGTTATAGTAACATTATAATTTATTATAATATGTCTTTGTTATTAGTAGTATACATAAAAAAATTCTACAGATAATAAAGTATTTATTGTTAATAGATATTAATAGATATATTTGTATTACTTAAAGATTTAACATATTATTTAAAAATAGTAATAGCTATGAGAATTTAACATGCGTAAAACTTGCCAAAGAACTCATTTCCCTTTTTTACATTTAATTTATTCTATGAGAATTTTTCTTTCCCAAACATTGAATTTTTAAATAAAGTTTAAAATAGAAAATATTTATATTGAATCATTTATAAGAAAATGTGAATAAAAATAATTGTTTTTAATTTTGTGTTATAAAAAATGAAAACGCATCATTTGGCCAAAATTTATTTTATATAGTAAATCAACAGTATTAAAAATATTAAATTGAAAAATAAAAATAAATACTGAAATTAATAATGAAATATTTGAATATGCAAATATAACCGTACGATGTCAATTCATTCCTTAATTTAGAGTTATGCATATAAATATAATTGTGAAGCAATTAAGAATATTTAGATCTCATAATTTTATATAAATTATTTTGAATTGGGAGGAAAAAAACATATCCTCATAATTACCATATTTAAAATTACAAATATTTTAAAATCGTTACAATAATTACGTGTAATGAATTATATTCTAAATAAATTAATAAGTTAGAAAAAATTAATAATTAATTATTCCAATAATTAAGTGTAATGAATTATATTCTAAATAGAAACTTTCTTTTAAATGTGAAGATACCAAACATAAATGTTCATAATTCTACTTAAATAAAAAAATTAAACAAACACCGAATTTAAAAAATTTGAAACATATATAAATAGTTTATCATAATACTATAATCTTACCATAATTTCAAAATTTAATACTATTAATTAAATTTTAATATATATCATATATGTTAGTGTTATTAATATATTATATGTTTTAAAAATATATTGTACATGTGTTAGTCTTAGTAGGAATAGATATATAAATTTTAAATTATCAATTTAAATTAAAAACAACTAATTAATATAAAAATATTAATTCAACGATTTTATTACAATTTCTAAGCACGTAGGAAAACACATAACTCATAAGTTGCATAGCAAAAAATATTAAAATATAACATAAAATACAAATAAAATATTTATTTTATAGTAAAACAACACAATTTAAAAAATATACTCTATTCTAAGTCTTTATGATAACTTATGAGCTGAGGCCTCTTCAGATACACTTTGTCCAGAAGGTGTTTCTATGAACAACTGATATTAACTTATTCATTATGCTATAATATATATATATATATATATATATATATATATATATATATATATATATATATATATATATATATATATATATATATATATATATATATATATATATATATATATATATATATATATATAATAATAATTATTATTATTATATTGATTCAAAGTTACTTTTATCAAGACATTTGTGACATGCTATAATCTATATTATCTATATAATAATAATTATATAACTTTTATCAATAGTGATGCATATAATGGGTATGAACTTGCAAATGATGAAAATATGATCCATATATTACAAAATTTCCTTAACTGCATATACTTTTGTTCAAAAGAAAAACTACAAAGTTATTATCACCTTAAGTATATTGTTCAATACATTCTTTCAATTTTTTTAAACTCACAGGTTTTGATACAAATGAGTCCATACCATAAGCAAAACATTCTTCTGCACTCTTTGACAAAACATTTGCCGTCTCCTGCATTCACACAAAGAGTAATTTTTTTTGGAACAGCCAATAAAAATTATCATTAAAGAAAAGACAAACGCACAAGTGGTGCCATCATCCGCCATAATACACAAGTTAATACTCATGTACAACACAGCTAAGCAAACTAAAACCAATAACCAGAACTAACACCTAAGCCAACATATATGTCATCCCAAATCAAAAGCAGTATAGAAAACTGATAGCTGCATGATAGAAAGGAAATAACCATAAGAAAACAACTAAGAATGGACTTTTTTAGATAATAAGTTGGTCTGTCATCATCAGTTCTGTTCTACATCGATAGTAACACCTAATTTGATATTCCTAAAATTTTTAACATGTGCAGCCTGAACAAATAACAGGAAAGCTTTTTTCTCTTGCCAATTAGTGCCTATTTTCATATTTTGCTGTTATGCATAAAGTGAAACCATGAGCAGCAAATAAGTGATGAATGAGAGCCAAAACCACCATCCAAGAAGCTTTACTACATCCGCTCACATTTTCGCTAGGTCCCAATCCAGCCGATGGTGATGATATTGATCCAGTGGAACTTCCATTGATTGCAGCCAAACTGCATCACCAAAAAAATGGGGTTCTGGTTCACAATCAACAATCTCCATACACTAAGGTCCAAAACTTTAAGTTCCATTATATGAAAACTTAAAATTCCATCTTAAGTTTTGTTGTCAAGTAACAATATATTTTAATGATTTTGCCATGAAAAAAATTTATTAGCCAATAAAAACCAATCAACACAGTTCAGTATACTCAAATGTGACATTGTGATTTTGTAGAAAGCCCAAATTGTAACTTTTAGCAAAATTTCGATTAAGATCGAGTTCATAAGATACCCCGAGTTTGATGATTAAAGTGAAAAAACCAGAAAAGCAAATAACTTGAAAACACTATTTAGTGAAAAAGTATTAAGACAAAACAAAGCTCTGTAGATCAAAATGTGTACCATGTCTCCTCTCTACAACCATGAGTGAGGTGAGTTCGGTTCTACCAACTGTCCACTCTTCTACTGGAGCACATAAATTTCCAACCTAATCAAAGTATCATAGCAAATTCAATCAAATTGATGGGTTCAGTATATACTTGACATTACCTAAAAAAATGAACAAAGAAACATCCAATAACAGAGTTAGAGATAAAGATCTTGACCGTTCAAAACACTAAACTAACAAATGATTTGCAATCATAGATATTCTTCAAAATTCTCATTCTTAAATTTGCATAGCAGAAACGGTCGATTTGAAAGGGAGATAAAATCTTAGGGTGATGTAGTGATTGAGATAGACATCTCTGCGGGAAATGAGAAAGAGAGGGGCGAGGAAGACGAAGATGGAGGAAAAGGGGAAAAATTTCGACCTAATGTGAAATGGAGAGAGAGAGATCCGTTTTGATTACCTAATGTCGGATATTAAATTATTCCGGCTCTGGCCGGCGAGGCAACATGCAGTTGATGTGCATTCGAAAGTTGTGTTAGCTTCCTCGTGGTTGAGGTATAAAAGGGGAGAGGATGAGAATTGAAAAGTTTGCATTGAGAAAAGAAATTGGATGTGAATTGGAAAAGGATATTGAAGATGAACAGTTTCGTGTATTTTGACAGCCAAAAACGTTTCCCCATATACAGGAAAATGAAATTGAATGTGAATTGGCACAACATTAAATATAATAAACTTAAAATATTAATTAATCATAATATTAATAATAATAGAAATATTTCTATAAATAGGAAACATAAATATAGTAAGCACTCTATTTTTTTGACAAATGGCAAACTTGCCAAAATACTCATTTAGCTTTATTCTATTGTATGATATATATATATATATATATATATATATATATATATATATATATATTGTACCTTAAGATTTGTGCTTTGGATTTAGTATAGTGAAAAGTTGTGTCTATTACCTTTAAAAGCTTTAAAATGACATTAAGTTTAATTGAACTAAAATTGTAAAATTTGGCTTTTTATCATAATATACATTTTTAGCGAAAAATGATCCATAATTAATGCACATTAAAGTATATTATTGATATTTGATACAATTCTTAATTTTATTTTTTAATTTTTATATAACTTTACTAAAATTAAAATATTTTTATAAACAAAAATAATTGTATTGTTGATACAATTATTTTTATAAATGAAATAAAAGTAATATTACACAATTATAATTGTAAACGAGAATTTTTTTTTATTATTGATACAATTATGTTTATAAACAAGAAAAAGTGTATTCTTGATGGAAATATTTTTAAATTGTTGATACAATTATTTTTAGGGTTAAATAAGTTTTAGGTCTTTATAAATATCTCAATTTTGCTTTTTAGTCCTTATAAAAAAAAAGTCGACTTTTATTTCCTATAAAATTACTTTTACACTCACTTTTAGTCCCTGTAGAGGGACTAAAAGTGAGTGCAAACGTTATTTTATAGGACTAAAAATCAACATTTTTTTATAGGTACTAAAAGTAATTTTTGGTAATTTTATAGGGACTAGAAACATATTTATCCCTTATTTTTATAGACGGAAAAGTGTATTATTTATTACAAATATTGTTATAAACAATTCAATTATTTTAATATAATTTTTAGTTATTTTTTGTGATAACTACTGTAAATAAATTTATTCAATTTGTATTAAATAGAATGAGTTACAAATATATTTATAAACGAAAATAATTTACAAATATTTTTATAAATGAAAAAAACTTTATTGTTGTTACAATTATATTTATAAACGGGAATAAGTTACAAATATTTTAATAAATGAGAAAAAATATATTGATACAATTATATATCTCTTAAATTTTTTTAGATAAAAAAGATCATATACTTAATAAAAAATGGTATATGATATTATATGACAGGACATGATACAAGAAAAAAATAAAATTGACTTGAAAAATTATTAATTTTTTTTATGATAAAATATTAACATTTATACTAAAAAATAATACAAATATTTTTTTTAATAAAAAAACATGATTTTTTTTTATAAACCGTCGAAGTTGGTTTGTTCGCAATTACTAACGGGTTGTGATACGTCATAGGTTACATTTTAAATTACAAATGCAACTTATATAAAAATTATTTATATCAATATTTTTTAAAATTATAATATGATTTACTTTGGATAATTTTTATATGATTAAATTATTCATAAACTAAATGATTTTATATGTTTTTGTGTTATTTTTTATTTAACGAGTCAATTTTTTTAAAAACTTACACAAATTATTAATAAATTAGAAATGCCCAAATCATTTTATAATTTATAAAAAAATTAGTTAAATTTACTTTTTTTTATATACTATTAATACATTTCATCTATACCATAAAAATCTTATTATAAGTAAATTTTCTAAATTATAAATATTTTTAAAATATTTTTTTTACTTAGAAAATATTTAACCCGTGCCTCGCACGGGTTTAAGTACTAGTGTATATATATATATATATATATATATATATATATATATATATATATATATATATATATATATATATATATATATATATATATATATATATATATTAAGTATAAAACAAATATATAAAAATAAAACTATATCTTCTAAAAGTCTCTTTTTTTTTTAAAAGTCATCAAGCATAAAAATAAAACTATTTTTTTAAAGTCTCATTCTAGATTTATTTTAAAGTCATCAAACATAAAAATAAAACTATTGTCGTTGTCGCCCCATGTTTCTTGGTAGTTGATCTCTGATGGTGTTTCTTATTTCTTCAATATATCTAACATCAGCTTGAGTTGGAGCTTGCCATTCACCATGAGTAGGTACACCATTTCCATTTGCATCTCCTTCATGGAAATCTTGCTCATTATCTTGTAAACCATTGATGTTCTCTAAACTTTCAAGAATATCCAAGTCACTTGAGTCTGTTCTTCTTAAAAAATTATGAAGTGCAAAATACGCCCAAATAATAGCCATTTGAGTTTGAAGCTTGAAATTAGGCATTTCTTGTAATACTTTCCATCTTGCTTTTACCACACCAAAAGTTCTTTCAATCACACTTCTCAAACTAGAAAGATAATAATTAAAAGTTTCATTTCTTGATCTAAATCCTGGAGCAAGTCTAAAATGTGCAAGATGATACCTTGCATTCTTGTATGGTGCTAAAAAATCTTTAAGCGAGGGATATCCTGAATCTACAAGATAGTATTTGCCTATATATATAAACAAAATATATCAGACAAGAATATCAAAATGTCTATTATTCAAACTAAGTATATAAGCAAACTAAGAATATAAAAATATTTATTTTCTTATGTATATAAACAAAATATATCAAACAAGAATATAAAAATATTTGAATTACAAAAAACTGACCTTCTGGAGGATAAGGAAATCGCAAATTAGGTTTACGAAGAGTATCCATAAGAATTTTTGCATCATGAACAGATCCTTCCCATCCACACAATGCAAAAGTAAAACACATATTGAAGTCACACACAACCATCACATTAGTACTTGTATGTCCTTTCCTATTGAAAAACGGTTTTTGTTTCTCTATTGGGACGTGTATTTTAATATGTGTGCCATCTATTGCCCCAATACAATCTTTGAAGTAAGGCCAATATCGATTATCATCTCTAATATATTGAGAATAGTCAACAAGATCAACAGGTTTAATGACCTTTTTTCCCAACTTGCATACAACTTCTAAAACTTTGTTGAAATGTTTATGAATGGTTTCACTAGAATGTTGAAACCGCTCTTGGGCATTTCTATATGAGGAAGGTTGCCCTATCATATACAAGAATATCCCAACACTTTCCTCTACTGCAATGTGTTTAGCAGGTTCCAATCCACAATTATTAGTTAACTCACATACCAAATGCCGAAAGACTTGTTTCCTCATTCGAAGTTGCTCAAAAAACCTGTTATCATTTCCTGTTATCAGTTCTGTATACCATCTATGATCGAAGAGAATTGACGTTGTTTTCTTTTCTTTGACAATGTATTTCAAAACATGGTTTGTAACCATCAAAGCAGCCACCACCGTTGCAATATGATATTGCTTTCATTAACCTGTTGGACTTCAATATCCATTTCAGAAGTAGTGTCACTCTCACATGAACTATCATCTGAACTCTTGTCCAAACTCTCATCTGAGTTGTCACCCATTCTGTTACACAAAAATGTAATATTATAAATGTTTGGATAGTTAAAAATTATGACACCTTAAAGTAATAAAGTAAGAACACAAGAATTTCACTTAAGAATCCAAAATCAATAATGACATTTTCTAAGAAGCATAATAGTTGCACAATAAAAACACAATAGTTCCAACTACTAATTCATCAAAGTAATTTTGACAAATATCATATTACATAAAGCTAATAAAAACATAATAGTTCCATAATAAAAACATAATAGTTCCAACTACTAATGGTTTTTTCTAAGAAGCATACAATCCTATCAACGATCGCGTGCATTATTTTTCCGGGACAAGTATTTATCCAATCAAGAGCCATATCAGAAGTGGAGGTATTCATGAAGTAAGAAAATGTTGTCCTATTTTCTTTATTGGCAAGGATTCTAACAGCCTTAAAGTATTCATCCAACATTTTCAAACTTTTTGCATAACTAACATTGTCTTTTGGAAGTCCTTGTTGGCTTGTCCCAAACCCATCGAGTATATGATCAAGAGATCGTTGAAGTTTCTCTGTTGCCCCGATTTTCTCTCCTTTTCCTGAAATCTTTCTCTTTTTAGAAGAACTTGGTGTTGGGTTGGCTTGTACTTCATTTCCAACATCAAAGCTATCACCATCTCCTTCATCCTCAGTTATTGTGTTAGTCTCACGACCGTCTTCAAAAAGAGATGCTGATCCTTCACATGGTAATTGCTCTTCATAAGGTTTGTAAAGGGCGAATCCAGTAGCTATGGCACCTTTGAAACACTTATCCAGCAAGTCAATAAACTTAGGCCCTCCATATTTCCATTTCAAAATATCTGGATCCTCCTGAAGAATAAATAAACAATCAAAACAAATAGTATACCATTAATAAAATACTAATATAGTATACATTAACACAACCATACCTTACTCTTTTCAGCCCACCAATCATTATCAGCCAAGATAGTTTTCTTTTCATGATCCCATCCCACTCCAGTTTGCTTATCCACTAACTTTACAAATGATGAAAACTCTCTTTTCAATGTATCCCATCTATTTTTAAGTTGAGTGTGATCATAAGCATATCCAGTATTCTTTTGAAACTTTTCAGTAATATTCTTCCACCCTTCTTTACTAAAGTGGGTAGTTGGCCTATTACCCGCTTCTATTTCTTCAATGCAAATTTTCAGCAAAGTTTCTGTTTTACTATCTTCCCCCCATTTTGCATCAACTTTCCCATCCTTCTCTAAACTTTTCACATCTTTTTTAGATGTCATTCTAGCCATGTTTAAAGATAGTCAGCAAATTCAATAGCAGTATGTTAATTATCATTCTATACTTAACAAAACACACTGATCAACATCAACCACACTGCATAGTAAGATAACTCAAAACTACAACCAGAAATGCCAATCATGCAACAGATGGCTGGATTCATGAGACTGTTATAGCATATGACTATGACAATCTACCTGTCAAATTTTACTACAATGTTGACATTCCTGAGGATGCTGGCTATGGCTACAATTATTGAAAAACTGCAAGATGAAAATGAGGTGGAAAGAAACATTCATGCACTAGAAGAAACCATTTCTAAAGAAGATGCAGCACAAACTAAAGCTACTCATGCAAAAGAAAAAGTGGCTCAGCAACCAAAGGTTGCAAACTCATCATGCACTCATCAATTACAATGCATAAACAAAGATGAAGAAGAAAACAATAATAAAGTAGTTACATTCTTAATAACTTACCAATTTCAACCTTGTCATAACCAATCATTTTAATAAATTTGTAAATTAATATAAAACACAACATGGCATTTTTGTAAATTAGTCGTAAGAAGAAGGGTAATAACTATTCAATTTTCCTACAAATATTCATTAGTTTCACTTCTACTTGTACCTTAACAAACAACACATATCAACACAAAACAAAACACCAAAACCATGCATATTCAAACTTGTCACTCCATTAAAACACTCCCCTTAACATGGAACATTCCAAAAACAATGAACCAACCAACTCATCGCCACCTCCTACCAAACGGGAAAAATGCCGTATTCAAATTACTTTATATGTTGTGGCTGGCTGTGATATATAACATTGCTATTCAAAGAACTAAAAAATGGCATATCATCTTTATACCAAACCTTGTAATTTTCAAACACTGAGTGCAAGTTGCTTACATAATAGTGTTTGCTTAGTGAGTGATAATGTTTACAAGTCTGTTTTTCATTTTGAAAAGGCAAAATTGAATTGCATGCTTTAATATATACATGGTTGTTTATATAAAGGTACAAGTAAAAGAAGCCAACCAACATAGGTTTAATAAAAAAAAAACAATAAAACCTAGTACAGTACTTCATAATACAATAAACAAGTTCTAAGTAATTACTACTACAAGTATAACTTGAATTTTTTTTATAGAAAACAATTATAATTGAATATTTAGAAGTTCATAATCAATCAAGATATAAGTGTTTAAATGGTTTAATCTTGACAAGCTATCTACTAAAAATCAACAAAACTGATAGAGAATACAGATTAGCATAACTTGCACACAACAAAGTACAAATCCATTTGCAACCTCAAAGCTACCAAAGCTGCTACTTGCAAGTTGCAGCCGCATTGCATATCAAAACAATTACATACCTCTACTAAATTACATGAAACTCAATCAATGAAAATAATGTCAAGCAAATAAACTCATAATGACTGGTTCATATATTTTTAAGGGTTAAATACATTTTTAGTCCCTATAAATATGCGACCCTGCAATTTTAGTCCCTCTAAATTTTTTTGTCAATGAATGGTACTCATAAACTTTTCCGTCCCTAACATTGATCCCTCCCGTTAGTTTTCACTAACGGAGGCTGACGTGGCACGCCAAGAAAAAACTTTGCGGGGGTTTTAAACCTCTGCTAAACTAACCCCAAAAAAAACAAAAATATTGATTAGGCAACCCATAAATTTCATCTCTCTCCATCCCTTTCAAACCTTCGCCGCAGACAACAATCCCGTTGGTGTTAACCTCTTCATTCTCCACCTTTCTAGTTATGTGCATCATACTTGAATTACAAATATAGAAATAGTTATATTAACCATTTCACGTGATAAGGCAACAAACCAATTGCAAAGCTTGGTGTAACACATACCCCATCTTAGAATTAAACTTAATGTATTTGAACTAAAATCAAGTTAAGAAAGAGTCTGAGCATGTCTATGTTATTATAGCAAATACCCTGTTAAACATTAAAACTCCAATTCACAAAGTTAACAATAACAGTGTTAAAGCTGAGATGATAACCGCACCTACAACAACAGAGGGAAACACATCCTTGATTTACAAACTCAGGTCCTACAACAACATCAAACCACAAAAAATTGGAATAACGAGTCAATATTCCCCTCCACCTGTATTTATTTATCCATCTTTTATGATTATTAAATATATTAATTCAACTTTCATAATAACTCAATTGAGTAACAGGTTATGTTTATTATCTATTATTTTGAATCTAAGTGGTTCATGAGTATCATTAGCGAAGAAATGATTGAGAGAATTTGGGTTCAAATCTGGACTAAAACAACTTAATTATTTTATTTTATTCCTTTCATTGATCCAACTCTATTTTCACGACTTCTTTCCCTTGAAAGCTCTAAAACAGAACTAACTTCATATTAATGAAATTGCAGCCATGAAACAGAAGTACATAACACTATGAGAGTGAGCATTCAAGTACAGTAAATCAATTTCAAATTCCATTTTTGCCAACACAGTCCTAACTACTTTCTAGACAAAATTGTATAAAATCATATTTTGTTTTAAGAACACTTTGAAATAAAACTCTGATCAATTATTGCAAAGCATTAAAATCACTTATCTTTTGATGTTGGTGTTGACGATGCAATCCTCTCGTTCCTATTCTACATAAGGCGGGGAGGCTCGTCAAGACGGCAACACACAGAGGCACACAGGAAAAAAACCAAGGAAATTGAAAAAACAGAGGGTTTCAATGAATGTTTGAGCCATGCTGAGTAAAACCCCTATGTTTGTACCCTCTGATTCGTCTTCCCCATCATTTAATTTTGTTTTTTTAAATTTAGGGTTCATAAAGGTTTCAATGATTTGAGAGGTTAGGAGTAAAATCAGAGGAGTTATGTTCCCGGGATGGACTCGTGCTGAGAAGAGGTGGGGTTGATGTTCTTGGGTCATGTTCTTTGTGAAATTATTGTCAGAGTTTGTTGCAACATTGAATTAGAGAACATTGAACATTTGCAAGGTGTTTAACAAAAGTTCAAAATTAAAATTTTTGTTTTTTGTGTTATTTTAGAGGAGGTTTAAAACCCCCACAATTTTAAATGTTTTTAGATTTTTGCCAAGCTGTCTTCCACGTTGTGGTGTCATTTTTTTTACCTCCCCGTTTCACTTGGGAGAACGGCACGCTAGACCCTTCACGCGAAATTTGGAAGGAGAATGCGCCCGGGATGGGATGAATTTTGTTTCAGTTCTTCCTACGATATCACACGAACTTTCTTATTGTCCTACGAGTAGGAAAGGGAAAAAAAGATCTCAACTAAACCCTAGGAGTTTGCTAAGTATGAGGATTCACCTAGACTAGAAATTCTGGAGTCCGGGAGGTCGGTTATACATAGGGAAGAGTTTAAGCACCCTACATATCTGTAGTACTCTACAGGAACCTTCTCTGTGTCATTTGTGTTTGTGTTTGCTAATGATTGATTGGGAAAGTTTCTCCTTTGTGTTAGGAGAAGGAATTGAATTGATTAAAAGAAGACAGACAGACTGACTATTTTTGGTATTTTTTAGCTCGCTGAGATTCCTTGTGAACCTCATGCCTACATATCCCTAATGGAAGTCAGAGCTTAATGTAGTTCGGGGAACTAATTAATTATTAATTATTTTTGGTGCCTTGCTTGAAGCTCAAGGTTGAAGCTTGAATTAAATCTCCGTTTACAGTAAAGAGACATGAAATCATCTTTACAGAGAGGTATTTCTACTATTCCACCACAAACATTTTTAAAGAGTGACAGAATAACTGAATTCATTTCATTAAGAGAGGGAGCCTACTTGGTTGATCAAGTATGACAGCCAACATGCCTCTTGAATGAAAGAAAGATGCTCATCCAAATTAGGGAAAGTTAGCACATGTCTGGGTTTTACTGCCAGCTCATGCCTTTCAGAGTCCTAAATGGGAGACTTTGATTGAAATTGAAATGATGTAATGTTTGTTTGTTTGAATGTGGTGAGATAGAAGAAAGATCTCTCTATAGAGATGAGCTATGTCTATCTACTGTATAAAAGATTTGTTTTTTAGCTGGCTTGTATGAGGCCCAAGCTTGAGGCTTTTTGATTGATTTATTATTTATTGACTCTGGGAGATGACTTCACTTGGGGTTAATTACAGGGAATTTTTGTGTTCTGTACAAAGCCCAGAATTGAGGCTGACTCTAATTGGAGAGTGTTTATTTTGATGGATTTTTATTTGGTGTTCTGTACAAAGCCCAGAATTGAGGTTGACTCTAGCTAGGGAAAATATTATTTTCTGCCTTGTATGAAACCCAAGGTTGTGGTTGACTGAGTATGAATGACTCTAATGGGGAACAGGTCCTAGATGTTAGGAATCTTTGACACAGGAAACATGGTTTATCTGCCTTGTACAAAGCCCAAGGTTGTGGCTACTGAATGATGAAGGACTCACTGGGGAGACTCTATTTTGTGCCTTGTACAAAGCCCAAGGTTGTGGCTGACTCTTAACAGGGGGATTTATTATTTGGTGCCTTGTATGAAGCCCAAGGTTGGGGCTAACTGTTTTTGGGGTTTTATTTTACTGGATAGTTTGTCTTTTGAAAAGAATGAATTTTTGGAAGCTAACCCTTTCCAGGGAATCTGACTCAGCTGGAGAGTTTTATCTTTTTTAAGGATGAGGTTTTTGGAAGCTAACCCTTTCCAGGGATTTTTATTAAAATGAAGGAATTAATGGAGGCTGACCATTTCCAGAGAATTTTTGACTGATGGCAGAAAGATGATCTGATTGAGACTTCTTGTTTAAAGCCCAAGATGAAGGCTGACACCTATTGAGGATAAGCAAATATGGATCCTAGACTCTGCTAAGGGAGATTAATGAAGATAAGGGTGACACAGACTGTCCATGTCTCTCATTCCAAAAGGTGTGCTCAATATGAGATTGGGACAATCTTAGCTTGTTTAAAGTCTGGTTTAAATTGGAAGAAACTCACCAGGGTATGTTAAAAGGTGACTAAAGACCTGTTCCTATGTTTATAAGAAACCTGATGGGTCCTTGTATACAAGCTCAAGAGGAAGCTGGAAATGCTTTTAAGAAGCCTGTGGGTCCTTGTACAAAGCCCAAGAGGAGGCTAATCGAGGGTCCTTGTTATAGCACAAGAGAAAGCTATGTGGTTTTGAACTTATTTTGGCTCTAAGCAAATGGGTAAGAGGTTTCACCGGGAATAATTCCTCTTGGGTGGATGTGTCCTATTTTTTTTGGATTCTAAGGTTTTTGCCAAGATGTTTCACCGGAAATAATTCATCTTGGGGGTTTGAACTACATATCTCTAATTAGGAAAGAGCCTTCACCGGGAAGACATTCTCAATCCTAGGCCATATTCCTATAATATATATATATATAGTTTAACTGTCCTAAGGTTTACACTCAGACGTAGTTCTAAACAAATATATGTACAGTTTATATTTGACAGTAATTAAAACAAAGACTGTAAATTGAAAGCTTGTAAAGCCTAACCTGAATGGAGTGGAGGCCTTTGAAGAAGTATGTACAAAGCCTCACCAATAGTTGATGGATAACAGTTGAATATATATGATAAACAATTAAAGGTTTTGAAAACAGAAGAAGTGAAGATGGACATAGGTCACATAGGTATCTGAAGAGTTTCACCGGGAATAATGCCCTTCAAATACCAGAAGAATGTTTTGAAAACAGAAAGAAGATTTTGTAAATACAGTTATAAAAACAAACTAAGAAAAGAAAAAGGTGTTGGGACTTACACTCTATTAGAGGCCCACTAAAAAAATGATTTACTGTTTACGAAAACAAATGAGAAGATGCGGGGTTTTGTTGTTTGAAAACCTTGATCGTCTATTTACTTCGAAGTTTGAACACAGCTTGAGTTCTGACAAAAAGTCAACTTAATTGAAGTACAGACAAAATCTACACTTAATTAAGACCTAAGTGGTTAGGGTTTTTCACTAAAACATTTATTAACTATTAGGTTTTTGAAACTTTAATAAAACATACATTAAAATATATTTTAAAATACTTAAAACAATACCATTTTCAACCTAATAAAAATATATAAAAGAAATAATATTTTTGTGATTTTTTTGGTTATTCATGAAATATATATATTAATCAAAAAGTGTATAAAAAATGAAGTAAAAATGAGTTAATTTGATAGGTTAATTAATTATGTGAAGTTTGTATAAAAAGTGAATGAAAATGGGTGATAAAAAAAATGGTTTGGCCCTAGAAAGGTTCGAACCCACGCCCCCTTGATCAATTCTCAAAACATTAACCAACTGAGCTGCGCGCACAGCTTGTTATTCATACGCATTCAAATCATTATATTTTAAAATAAGCCAGGAAATTCAAATTTTGCGCGCGCCATGTTCATCTTCTTCCTCGAGCTCCAGATTTTCAAAATTCTAACTCTCTGGTTTCCCAACCAAATGGTATGATGTAAACATCAATCTTGCTCTAAATTTCCTCACGAGTTCAAATATGTAACTAACATCTATTTATATTAGCTATAACTATCTAATTTTTCAGAGAACCCTAAGAACATATGAACCCTAAATTTGAAATTAAATGACAAACAAGATGAATAAATGAATGATGATAGAGGGTTTTCAATCCTCTGATGATGCTGAACAAGATAGAATCGAGCTTTATCACAAAGAGTACTTAAATTAAAGAGATGGAGTTCAAGAACTTACCTCTGAAACTGAAGATCGTGCGTGTGATGAAGAGCTTCTGGGCTTGTGTGACTGATCCTAAAAGCTTCCTTGGGACTCAGTGATGCTAACTGGATGCTTGTTGTGACCTCAAACCTTCTGAATTGCTCTACCCGACTCCTTCGATTTGAGCTTCAAGTGGACATGGAGGATGGTGAATCTGCAGTTACAGATGGGCTGCGACCATCTGGATAGCTTCACTACACCCTAAGGAATGTGCCTGGATGCTTGGCCTCGCTTGGAACCTTCTGAATTGCTCTGTGGTCCTTCAACTGCAAACGCTCAAAAGTGAAAGCAACAATGGTGTTCCTCCACTTACAGAAGTAATCCAGGTGCTTGGATCACCTCAAATGAACCCCCTTGAGATGTTAGAATGCTTACTTTCCAAAGAGAAGCTCTGGTTTGAAGAAAACGATTCTTCTTGCCAAAGAACTTTGAAAAACCATAAGCATGAGAAGAGAAAGAGAAAGAAAGGATTATGGTTGCTTTGGTGTGTTTTCTGAATGAGAAAGAGCCCTATATTTATAGGCAAATGGTTCAGAGCAATTGTGTATAGTGAGCTTGCTTAGTGAAGTGAGTTTGGTTTCTTAGCCATGAAGAAATTTCAAGGAATATCCAAGTGTGATCATTGCATTTTCGAGCCAGCTCCCCATCCATTGATCCTATCTGATCTTAGGGAACATTTCTGGTGCAGAGTGAGCTCTAATTGGTTGGTGAGAAGATTCCTTGGGTGATTCATCAATTTGCCATAAATTCCCAAATGTAATCATTACATAATCACATGTTCTTGTTTTGGGAATCTTCCTCAATTCTCATGTCATGGTGAAAATGAATGCATGGCATGTTTTCAGATGTGTTATGGGTCGTGTAGCATCAATAAGTGAGGTCATGTGCACAAAATTGCAAAGTTCAAAAATGATGCATGACCTATAATTTTACTTCATGAGGCCAACTTTGAACAAGCATAACTCCTAGCTCAAAATGAATTTGGAGAAGGTTGAGCATAATTTGGAAATCCCTAAACATCTACTTCAAATCATTAGTTTGGAGTTTCTTCAGAATCATTTGGGAAATTTGTGAAAAATGAGCCCAAAGTTGGATGAAAACTAGGTTAAAAACACTTAGAAAAATTTCTAAGTTTTTATAACCTAAAGCTTGAAAATTCCAAATCTCTTAAATGATTGATTTCTTGAAAAAAGTTGCATTGTAAGATGTTGTTTTATTTTGCAAGATCTACAACTTTCATGTTGGAAGTTTTTTGAGTTGTGTAGGTGAAATTTTGAGTTCCCACAATGCCCTCAAAAACCCTAATTCCCGACTTTTTGCTCCTTGATGATTCTTCATGAATTTCTTTGGTCAAATGACTTTAATTTCCATATATTGATGATATTGATCTTTGAAAGTCATGGTTTGACCAAAAATCTTAAAAGTCAAAGGTGATCCCATACAGTTGACTTTTTCCAAATAAAGTGAGATTTTGGACTTTTGTGTGGAATCAAGATCTTCTCCTCAAATGAGTGATGTGAATGGATTATATTGAGGTAGTAGAAGTATTTGAACCATGTCTTGAGTTTTAGATCCATGCCCTGATTAAAAGTCAACTATCCAGATGAATTAGGTCAAAAACCCTAATTGTCGACCAAATGAAATTGATGACTGTGGATCTTGAATTGGATTGTAATGTCCAATGGATCTTGTTATATGGATCATTTGAAGATGATTGAAGTTCTTGATAGATGCCCTGGAGCTTTTTAGGGTTTCCCAAAGGTGATCCCTGATTTCAGTCCTTGATAGGCTCAAAACCCTAGTCTAGTGACCTGAGTAAGCCTGAGCTCAGATGATTGGATGTCTAATCAATCATGAAGCTTTTGAAGTCCTATGATTGTGTTAGAGACCAATCATTTCATTGATTGATCCTTTTCCTGAGCTTTCTTGTCTTTTAACATCCTTGATTAAATGCCTGTTGAGGAAGTGACTGCTCAGGGCATTTGTTTGACCTGATGAAAAGCCTGAAGATATGTCATCTCAGGGGGGTCAAAAGTTTGGGTATGACACACGTGGCGTGCCACGTCAGCCTCCGTTAGTGAAAACTAACAGGAGGGACCAATGTTTGAGATGGAAAAGTTTGTGAGGACTATTCATTGAAGAAAATTTTTAAAGGGACTAAAATTGCAGGGTCGCATATTTATAGGGACCCCTGACATATTTAACCCTATTTTTAAAATATAGCTTTATTAATGACCAACCTCTAATCTTAAGCATTTGGTTTTGGTTAGGAGGAAGGGGTTTATTTTCTTTTTGTTATAACTTTGGTTTTGGTTATTTTAGGGTCTGGTTTTACAGGACCTCGTTTGAACCCTGCTTTCTTTTGGTTGGGCTTATGTGAATAAATTTGCATAGCTTGAATGGTTACAAAGATGTCCCCAAGTAATTCAAATGGTATAAAAAGCAACTATAGCATAATGCGATCATGAAAAGAAAAAACGTGATCAAGAACTAGAATAAAAAATTGAGTCTAAAAATGATAAGCACAATGAAACAAAAATTGAGCCTAATTCTTTAACTGTTGCACCTGCATCAGAAATAGATGCAAGTAATGCTACACAAACAACATTCATAAGACCTAAAAACACTCTCTCATACCTAAACATAGGCATATACAAAAAATGCATAACTAGTCACAACAATACTACTATCAAATGCATATTTCAGAATCAAAGACTTTCTTGAGTTTGAAAGCAACCAAGTATCTATACAACTTATATGAAAAGCATGGCTACACATAGGTAACAATCTTAGCTTTTCTTTCTCCGAAAACTCACACAAACAAACAGCACAATCAAAAGGCTCATTCAAACCAACAATTTCCTTGAATTGAAAAACAGAAAGTGCATCATGAAAGCTTGATCTAAACCAGAATCATAAAGTATTCATCTTTTCGATGAATCATCAAAAACCAATTTAAGATACATAGTTTCTGACATCAATCTAGTAACAAAACACAAGAAAATATTCTCCTCCAACCAAACAAGATCCTAGTCACATCTATGTTACAAGAACAAAAGTCCTAAATTATTAGAATGATAAAGAGCTCTAACCTGAATTAGCAATAGCTTCAAGTTCCAGAATTCAATTTCAAATTCAGTTGAAAACCCTAAATCACAAATTTAACAAAGGAATCACTACCTCTAATGAAAAATGAGAAACAAAATATGAAATCGAAAATCCTAAACAACAAGAAATTGAAAATCGAAGAGAATGAGAAGGTACTTGATGATTTTTACCCAGTGCAAAGAAGAAGAAGATATCACAGTTCACGTCGGCGCCATTGGAGCAGTGAAGTAGAAGCGTCACTGTTCCACGTTGAATTTGAGATTCTGAAGCAAAACCCTGGAAGGGTATTTTCGGAATTTCAATTTTTTTAAGGACAACCATGTAACTTTGCAAGAGATGCATCTTTCGTGTTTTTGAATTTGCAATTTCTCTCTCATCTATCGCATAATGGAAATTGGAAAGTTACTTGAAATAGCTTCTCATTTTTAACCAAAAAATCATTTTTTAACATAAATCATTTTAAAAAAATCTGAAACAAACACTCATAAAATAGTTGAAAATGATTTTTTGCCAAAAAAATAGATTTTTTTCAAAAAAAACTGTAACAAACGCACCCTTAGTCCACTTTAACTTGATAATTGTTTTTTTTGTTTGAATACTTTTTCAAAATCAATTCTCCTCCTCCAAAAGCAATTCTAGTAGAAGCTACAATTCCTAAATTTTGAGTTTAGTAGAATCAATTCTACTCATCCAAAAGCAATTCTAGTAGAAGCTACAATTCTTAACTTTTGAGTTTAGTAGAATCAATTCTACATTTATTATATATTATTTATTACAACTCTTTTAAATTTTCCTACTTTACCCTCTTTAATTTTCATCAATTACTTCTTTTCTTTTTTATTTGTACTAGAATTTATTACCATTTTGGTAATTATACAATTCAAAATCAATTTTGTTAAAACTATCCAAACAACATTAATTGATAACAATCACTTTTATATCATTGTATCCAAACATAAATCAATTCTTGTAAACTCAATTCTATTAACTATATTAACTATACCAAATCAATTCTTTTATATCACCGCCAATCCAAACACACACTTATTAATTATTAACTATATTATACCAAACAAAGCCTATAAATAATTCATTTTTTTATATAAACCAGAATTTCATTAAAAAGAAAAAGGAGCACAAAATACACAAGGGGGGACCAAGCCAAGACCCCTTAAGAGAAAAGTCTAAGCCTAGGGGTACCTTCCATGTCTAAGAGGTACTCCCGAACTAAAACCGAATGCAAAAAGGAAAACCAGTGGTAATTACGCAACGCCAAGCCAAGGTTCGCAAAAAGATCCGCACAAAAATTGGCCTCTCTATAAGCATGAGTTATCATAAACTCAATAGAACGAGTATGCTCCAAACAACCGAGCCAACGAGAACGAATCTTCCAAGGGACCAGGCTATAATCAGAAAAGGCTTTAATTACCAACAAACAATCAGATTCCAACCAAACCTTTTGAAATCCCAACTCTTTAATTTTCTCAATAGCAGTAATGGCTGCAAGTAACTCAGCCGTAACAACATCTCCATCTCCAAGGAAATCACAAAAACTTCCGATATGCTAAGCATCCATGTTGCGAAAAATACCTCCACACACCATAATCAATGGCATTCCTCTAGCGAGCCCGTCGACATTCACCTTAATCCAATCTTTGGGCGGAGGGCTCCAAATGACGTCAATCATATTCATAGGTTTACTAGGATGAATCAAAACATCAAAACTCTTAAGAATGGTAAAGCTGGTCATGTTATTTGAAGAACACTTAGTAATACTGGTCCTTACTAACTTAGCTCTAGCAATGATATTGGCAATACAAGTTTTCCAGTGAGAAGTCTTGTCTTCAAACCTTTTCTTGTTTCTGGCTTGCCAAACAACATAAAAAACACTACAAATGCAAGACAATGCCACATCTTTGGCTTGTGGAGACCATCCGGACATAATCATATTAGCAAAGTCAGCGGGACAATAAATGTTTCCCAAGTATTGAAGCTTTTGCCTCAGCCAATCCCAAATACCAGCAGCAAACTTGCAGTGGAAGAAAAGATGTGAAGAAGTTTCAGCATTGTCACTGCAAAGAGAGCACATGGAAGGAAGTTTAAACCCTCTAGCAGCCAGATTGTCATCCGTAGGCATTTTACCATGATCCAGCCTCCAAATTAGCATGGAATAAGAAGGGGGGACATTTCTGTCCCAAGGGTAAAAGGCCAGAGTTCTAGCATTCTTCTTTTTACAAATCTTATAAGCCAATTTCAGAGTCAGCTCACCATTAACAACATCAGTCCAAGCTAATGAATCTTCCACTCCATTGTCATAAACTTTGTTTTTCTCAACAACAAGCCTCAAACTAGGGTAGGCAGTATGCACATTAGATGGGATGCTCCAAACTTTGTCCACCATCCAATCCTTAACCTTAACAGAAAAATTCTTGCTTAATATCTCAGGAATCTTGAAAACCAAAACCAGGGGCTCTTCCAACCATCTATCAAGCCAAAAATTGACATTGGCTCCATTATCAATAATCCAATGAGTTTTATCCAGCACCTTCTGATAACAATCCTTAATGCTAGACCAGATAGAAGAGTTGATGTGATATGAAATGGATTTTCTGTTTCTTATAACCCGAGCTGCCAACAAATGACTCCAGGATTTTCCGCCTTTTACAAATTCCCAGCAGAGATGGAGATTGGCTGCAGAATTCAACACCTCCAGAGATTTAAGCCCAAGACCTCCATCTTTTAACCTTGTGCAGCAGTGATTCCAAGCCACAGTCACAATTTTTTTCTTCTCCAGGCTGCCACTCCAGATAAAGTTCCTCATCCAAGTTGTCAACTGTTTTATTAGAGCTCCTGGCCAATTTTATATGGATATATAATGGATCACCATGCTTTGAATCACAGATTTAACCAGCTGCAACCTTCCAGCCATAGTGACAACTTAGCTCTCCAACTGGCCAGCCTAAGCTTGATTTTATATGCAACATATAAAAAGTAGATAGGTTAGGTCTTCCAATGAAAATAGGTGCCCCTAGGTACACAAAAGGAGGGGTGGCCATGGAGAACCCAATCAGATCAGCAAGACTTTTGAATCTCCCTAAGGACATGCCCCCTGCATAAATTAGAGATTTAATAGAATTACAAAATTGTCCAGAACAACTAGCATAATCTTTGAGCAGCATGTCAATGGCAGTGAGGGATTTGTGATCACCTCTACAAAAAATCATGATATCATCAACATATAGGGTATGAGAAGGAACAAAAGAATTTTTAGAAGCTTTTATGAGGTTGATTTGATTAGTGTTCACTAAATGAGAGATGCCTATACTCAACACCTCTTCAGCAATGCAAAAGAGCAATGGTGACAAGGGATCTCCTTGTCTAACACCATTTGTGCATTTAAAATAACAAGCTTGTTGACCATTGAAACCAATTGAAAGGTAAGAAGAATTTAAGATAGTGCTATTCCAGCTGCAAAACTTGCTGCAAAAACCAAAATAGTCTAGAGTATTAAGGAGAAACTTCCAGCTTATAGTGTCAAAAGCTTTAGAAATATCGATTTTCAAAGCAACATTACCACTATAACTTTTATTATGAAGAAGATTTATGGCCTCAGAGATTAGGAAAATGTTATCTTTAATATCCCTACCCCTAACAAAACCATTCTGCTCGTTAGATATCAAATAAGGCAGAATAGTGGCAAGTCTGCCAGTTATGATCTTGGAAATAATTTTAAATTTACAATTAGCAAGAGCAATAGGCCTATAATGATTTATAGCATTAGGTTCATTAGTTTTAGGAATCAAAACGATGGTATTAGAATTAAAATGAGGCATAACCCAGTCTTGAATGAAAAATTGGTTAACCGCCCCAATAACATCTCTTTTAATGATGCTCCAGTATTTTCGGAAGAACAAAGGACCAAAACCATCAGGTCCTGGAGCAGACTCAGAGTTAAGATCCATGACATCCTGGAAAATATCCTCATCACTAGGGATAAGAGTAAGCATAGCATTAGTATTGTCATTAATTACAAGGGATGACTCTTTGAATAAGCCCAGAATCCTGTCACTGCACATTTTGATTAAAAAGGGCAGAAAAATGATTAATAAGATATGGCTCAATGACCTTACTATCAGTAGTGACAGAGTCATTAACATTAAGAGAAGTAATGATGTTGTTTTTCCTTTTTATCATGGCATAAGTATGAAAAAAATTGGTGTTTCTGTCTCCCTCACAATGCCACTTTATGTTTGCTTTCTCTTTCCAAAAGGCTTCTTCCAAAATCAGAGCCTTCTCCAAGGCATGCTGAGCTTTCGCTTCCTCCACCTGCAAACAGTCATTATAACCAGACAAACCTATATTCCTCTGAATGTCCTTAAGAGCCTGCTTAGCATTAACAACTATATCTTTCACATCCCCAAACTCATGCCTATTGCAATCTTTTAACTTACCTTTTAACAATCTAAAGCTTTTTGTCTAATATGTACATAGGGAAACCATAAACTTTAGTTTTCCAAACATCCCCAATAATTTTCTCACAATCCTCATTAAGGCTCCACATCATAAGGAACTTGAATTGAGATTTAAACTTAACACTTTCAAAATCACAGGTGTAAAGGAGGGGAAAATGATCAAATTTAATTCTATTTAAGGTATGAAAAACAATGTTAGGGCATTTATCCATCATATCTAAATTGCACATAACCCTGTCTAACCTCTTCTCAGTTAATTGATTACCTTTTCTACCATTGCTCCAAGTGAAAAAATTACCAATGGTAGGCAAATGATGAAGATGATTAGAATCAGCCCATTGAAAAAATTCTCTCATGGAGATGGTATTAGGATTGTGTCTACCTCTATATTCGTCAGCACTCACAATGGCGTTGAAGTCATCAATAAAAGACCACGGGTTATTAGTGTTAGCAATAAGATTATTCCAAAGTTTTCTTCTTATAGTGTAGCAAGTAGAAGCATATATAACCGAATAACACAAAAGCTGATTGTTAATGTTAAAAGAAAAAGACACATGTTGGTCATCAACAAACAGTAAAGTAGGGTTCAAGGATGACTTACAGAAGCACCATAGATTAGGCAGAAGACCATCCCTTTGATTGAAAGCAAAAGGCTTAAGATCTAACCTGTTCATCCAAGCCTGCGGGAAGTTATTATAATCCATCCACGGTTCAGATATAAAAACAAACTCAGGAGAGTTGTTTTGAATAAGATTTTTTAGGGCCAATCTCGAGGATCTATTAGCTATGCCCCTAATATTCCAATAAAGGCATTTCATAATGTGAGATTTTTAGGACCAGCTTTAATCTTGGTGATAGAAGCAGAGCTCAACTTTTTGTTCCTTCTCTTTCTACTAGAAACTAATTGGAAGTCTCTGTGCTCAAACAAATCAACCCCGGGATCGTCCTTGTCAGCCATGTTATCCAAGACTCTTTTAGAAAACATGTAACCTGTTCCTTATGTCTTTCATCCAATTGTGTTTCAGGCACAAAGTTAACTAATTGAGTAGCATCTACATATTCACTTTCTGATGAGCCCTCAGCATCTTGAGAATCAGCAGAGTTAATAACCAATGTTCCTTTCTTCACAATTCTAAGACCTTCTGCCTCCACATTAATGCCATCAGTATCATTTCCATTAGAGTTATTTTCTACAATGTCCAATTGAGCTTCAACAGAATTATTTGCAGCCATATCCAAATGCTCTTCATTAACCGCATTCCCCTCAATCCCCTGATCCTTTTCAGTAGGAATAATGTGATTGTCTTTAAATGTCTCACCCCTTGTGAATTTCTTTCCAGTTGGGACATAGACACTATTGTCATGCTTTTGTATGGGATTTTTACCTTTACCTTCTGCCAGCTCTTTCCTCATGCAATTTTCGGCAGAATGGTCAATGTTGTTACAATAGGAGCAGAATTCCGGTATTTTTTCATACTCGATGTCAACAAAGAAAGCGAATCCTATCCTCTCCACCAGGATTTTGTAGCTTAGTTCTATTGTAAGGTACAGATCAACCAAAATCATAACGAAATGCCCAAAAGGCCTTTCGAAAGCAGACTTATTTGAAGCAGAGTCAATACAAATAGGTGTACCGATGCTGTTCGCAATAGCAAAAAGGATTCTGGATCTCTAATGCTCCTGCGAGAGGCCATGAATCCTGATCCAAACTTGAGCAGAATTTTGCTTCAGGGTTGCAGGTATAAAATCTTTGGTCCACGGGAAACGTTTTAGACTACCATTCACAATCGACCAAGCGTTTACGAAACTGATTCGCTGAACATCTTCTAGAGAGGAGAACGCAAACTCAAAAAAGCCTTTGCCCAACGAAGTCACACCATACTTACCCAAGGAAGGCCATATCTCCATAAGATTACTTTTGAGATTTAACACTGTGAGTGGTTGAGATCCTTTTGTCCAGACCACCCGGTCATGTAAATGGTGCTTACATGCCTCCACTCCAAGAGCATATTCCTCCTCCAGAATCGTAATGGCCAACCTATCCCCTTTCATACAAGGAGTAGGAAGCTGACTTAGCGGAATGTTACAAATGTTGTTTGAAACAACAGATGCAAATGACTTCGTCTTTACCATGCTCAAGCCAGACGCATTGTGAGTTTCCTTGTTGTTCGGTGATTTATCACTGTTCAAATGTGTTTCAGGGAAAAGAAAGGAGGTATCCATGAGATGAAGTTTTGCAAGAAACGAAAAGGAGGTGAAGATATGAGTTGAGCAAGAAGATGGGAAGCTTAGGTTGAGAGAGCAGAAGGAGTAACGGAGAAAGAGAGGAGCAAAAGAGAGCAACGACCAAAAACTAGCCGTTAACGATGAGCCACATAGTGATGTAAGTTAAAGTTTCATCTTCTCATTCGAGGACAAGTGCATTAACATCTATAAATAATTCATTGAATTTAGAGGAAACATTATTATTAGTGGAAACAATATTTAAGCGGAAACATCAACTATATCATTTTTCCTAATTTAAATTTTACAAGTTTTCATAGTTTATATTTTTTAAATAATATTTTAAAGCTTATCATTTCATGTTTATTTAAGGTGCAAAATTTTCTACTTGGATCAAATTATCAATAACTTTATTTTTGGTGACAAATTAAATTTCCCAAAATAAATTAATATTATTGACCGATCATCTTTAAATACTGCAAAACCTAAACTTGCTAAATTTATCCTCATTCTTATCATGTTTGATTAAGTATACCAAAATTTGATATAATATAAGGTTTAATAAGGTGGGCTAGGAAGGTTGGAATCAATCGTAAAAATGACTTTATCATTAAACAATTAGATACCAATACAAGAAAGAGAGGGTTGGTCTAGCGGCGAAGCTTGGGCCACAAGGGCGTGCTTCCCTTGAGGTACTGAGTTCAAAGGAGCCCGGAGCTGATAACACGATTTTATATCGTATATTTAGCTTGAAATCCATAGATATTTATAGCATTTTCCGTTTATTATGTTAATTTATTATGATATTACGCGAGTATTTGCTTTGTTTCAGGTTTTACACTTCAATTACGACTATTTGCGAAAAGGAAAGAAAATAGAGCTTAAATGACCGATATTTATGCCTAAAAGACGAAAAAGGAGTGCTGAAGCGAAAGAGGGGTGCAATTAGGACCCAAAAGGCCCAAAAGAGATATTCAGCCCACCATGGAACCAAAGGCGCGTGGCCCAAACCTGCCCAGCAAGTGGAGACGCACGTCTCCACGTCCTCTATGCCACGTCAGCAAAGGGAGACGCACGTCTCCATGTTCCTACATCTTCTCCACTTGAGACGCACGCCTCAAGTCAGTCAAGCTGCCTCCTGAAGAAACGGAGACGCACGTCTCCACGTCCAGTCTGCAAAAAGTTCCTCTTTTCACGCAACGTCACAGCAAAACCTCTCCTATAAATAGGACCTGCTATCTCACTTCCAAAGGGTCCGATTTCCTGCCAACGAAGTGCTGCCGAAATTGTACCGCGAACCGCTTTTCTTTATTCTGCTTTCATTCAACCGTTTATTTTCTCACAACGATTTCTACACTGGAAATTGTTGTGAACTTTTCGTAGATCTAGCCTTACGTTAGATTTATCGTTTTATTTCCTTGTTTTTATTTTCTGCCATTTAAATTCCGAAGAACGATCCAGCCAACCTGTGGTGGAAGTTCAGTACTTGAAGATCCAGTTACCATTTATTTAATTCATGTTTTTATTTACCGCCTTATTTATATTTGTTTGCATGATATATTATATGCCATTTAATATGCTTATTATTATGAACCGAACCGATTTATGCATGTTTAATCGTATTAATATGTCTGGCTAAATTACTAAAGGTGTCGGTATGTAAAGTAAGTTAACCGTAGGGATCCGAAATAAATTGGCTTAATTATGTTTTATTAATTATCACTTGTTTTTGGTTTATATGTCTAATTTAATTAGTAAGTCTTAAAACCAATAGAGCGAAAGTTTGAGGGGTTAGGACGGTCAAAGGTTAAAATCAATAGAGCGAAAGTTTGAGATCTTTAACCAGATAGTAGACATAGGACATTAGTTTTAAGGATGGCGAAAGCGTATTAAAACTAATTGGAACTTATTTATTTTCAAAAATTGTTTTTACACTCGAGCGGGATGGCGAAAGCGTACGTTAGGGTTATTAGCTTGCTCCGAGTCAACAGAGCGAAAGTTTGAGATTAGGAGATTTAAATAGATAACAACCTCGTAAAATAGGCATTTTATTAATTACATTGTTTCCAAAAATCTCTTCTAAAATCTAATGGGATGGCGAAAGCGTACATTAGGATTAGGATAGTAGTCTGAATCAACAGAGCGAAAGTTTGAGACGAGGATTTTTAATCAATGGAATTAGTAAAGATTTTTAATTTAATTATGCAAAAGCCAATGGACCTTCGGATTCCCTTTAGTTAAACGAAATACATACTGATACCTGTCTTTTATTATCATTCTTTATTTTCTCACAATCACTTTCCCTTAGGAACAATCGAAATTTTAGTACTCCTAGCTTTACATAGTAACCTTAGATAACGGTAGATCGATTCATAGTCCCTGTGGATTCGATATCTTTTAAAACTACACGACACGACTGTGCACTTGCAGTTATCAGATTTATAGACACGTAAAGTCGCGATCAAGTTTTTGGCGCGCTGAACCGCATTCAAGTATCGCACCACCTGCGATTGAGGCGAACAATTTCGAACTCAAACCTTCGTTGGTCCAAGCTGTTCAACAGAATCAATTCTCTGGAAGCCCTGTAGACGACCCCAATCTCCATTTATCTGTGTTCGTGCAATACGCCGACACTATCAAAGCCAACAACGTTAGTTCCGAAGCTATTCGATTGCGCATTTTCCCTTTCTCCTTGAGAGATAGAGCGAGAGCGTGGCTTCAATCCCTGCCTTCGAACTCCATAACCACATGGGACGAATTGAAAAGAGTATTCTTAGCTAGATATTTTCCGCCTAGCAAAACTGCTATGCTTAGAGGTCAAATCAACGGATTTACCCAGAAAGATAACAAATCGCTCTTCGAAGCTTGGGAACGTTACAAGGACATGCTTAGAATATGCCCTCATCATGGACTCGAACCATGGCTGATCATCCATACTTTCTATGGTGGTCTCTTATATAACACTAAAATGACTATAGATGCCGCTGCTGGCGGAGCATTAATGGACAAACCCCATGATGAAGCATACAAACTCATAGAGAACATGGCACAAAACCATTACCAATGGGGTGGAGAACGAGCCGCTCTAGAGAAAGCCCAAACCAAAGGAGGAATGTACGAAATAAGTGGTATAGACCGCGTTAACGCTAAAGTAGACGCTTTAACTCAAAAGATCGAGAACTTAACCATCACTCCTTCAGCCACCGCTGCCGCTGTAACACCTAACTGCGAGATTTGTGGATTGACTGGACATGTAGTTGCTGAATGCCAACTCTTGACTGGAGTCCCATCTGATCAAGTAAACTATGCTCAAGGAAACCCTTATTCTAACACGTACAACCCTGGATGGAAAAACCACCCGAACTTTTCTTATAAGAACAACAATGCATTGTACGCGCCTGGACAAGCACCTGTTGTACCACCTGGCTACCAAAAAGCGCCTGTAGCTGCTCAAAACACTCCTAGGAAGTCAAATCTAGAAATCATGATGGAAAACTTCATAGCTTCCCAACAACAAACCAATAAGGACTTCCTGAATCAAAACATCCACAATAGCGAGCAACTAAAACAACTATCGAACAAAGTAGATGCTTTAGCTACGCATAACAAAATGTTAGAAACTCAAATCTCACAAGTAGCTCAACAACAAGCACCTACTGCTGCCCCTGCTGGCACGTTTCCTGCTCAACCTCAACCCAATCCTAAAGGACATGCGAATGCGATAACACTACGAAGTGGAACGAATTACGATGGACCCATAGATCCTAGAACCCAAAATGTACCCATGTCACAACAAGAGCCAAAGGAAACCCAAAAGAAAACAACTGACGAACAAACTGCTAAGACTGATGAGAACAATAACGAAGTGGAACCCGAAAAAGAGAAACCTTATGTTCCACCACCACCTTATAAGCCACCAATTCCTTACCCTCAAAGATTAGCTAAATCAAAAACCGAAGCGCAATTTAAAAGATTTGTAGAACTTCTGAAGCAATTAAACATAACCATACCGTTCACAGAAGCTATAACTGAGATGCCTTCGTACGCTAAGTTCTTAAAAGAATTCTTATAAAACAAAAAGAAACTCGAGGATAACGAAACTATAACGCTTACCGCTGAATGTAGCGCTATCATCCAAAACAACATGCCTCCAAAACTGAAAGACCCTGGTAGTTTCTCTATACCCTGCGTAATTGGAAAAACCATCATAGAGAAAGCCTTGTGCGATTTAGGAGCTAGTGTTAGTTTGATGCCTCTTTCGACCTGTAAGAAACTCAATCTAGGTGAGCTTAAAGCAACGAGAATGTCCCTTCAACTAGCTGACCGTTCAGTTAAATACCCTGTAGGAATGTTAGAGAATATCCCTGTTCGTGTAGGTCAATTCTACATCCCAACTGACTTCATCATTATGGATATCCAAGAAGATTCCAACATCCCGATCATATTAGGAAGACCATTTTTAGCAACCGCTGGTGCAATTATAGATATAAAGCGAGGAAAGCTTACTTTCGAAGTAGGAGAAGAGAAAATAGAATTTATCCTTTCCCAATTCCTAAAAGCGCCTTCTATAATTGACACATGCTGTTCTGCTGACATAATCGACGAGTGTGTCAAGGAAATAAAATCCAAACCAAATAAGGAAACCGAAATCCTAAGAATTCCTATGCCGCCAATTCTTGAAGATGACAACTGGCGTGAGGAATATCAAGATAACCACCTGAGTGAATGCTTAGCCTTAACTCCCGATCCTATACCTGGACCTAAGAAACCTGCTATAGAGCTGAAAACACTTCCTACCGATCTTAGATACGAATTTCTAGACGAAGAACTAAACCGACCAGTTATAGTGAACGCCAACTTAGGACGAACCGAGACTGAAAAATTACTTAATGTCCTAAGAAAATACCCTACCGCTTTAGGATATAACATATCAGATCTGAAAGGTATAAGCCCTTCTCTGTGTATGCACCGCATTATGCTCGAAGACGATAGTAAAACCTCTAGGGAACATCAAAGGCGAATAAATCCTATTATGAGCGATGTGGTTAAAAAGGAAATCCAAAAACTGCTAGAAGCTGGAATAATATATCCTATATCCGATAGTAAATGGGTTAGCCCTGTTCACGTCGTACCAAAGAAAGGAGGAGTCACTGTAATCACTAATGCAAAAGGAGAATCTGTAGCACAACGTACCCAAACTGGATGGAGAATGTGCATTGACTATAGGAAGCTAAACAAAGCTACTCGAAAAGACCATTTCCCTTTACCTTTCATAGATCAAATGCTCGAACGCTTAGCTAAACACTCGCATTTCTGTTATCTGGATGGATACTCCGGATTTTTCCAAATTCCTATCCACCCTGACGACCAAGAGAAGACCACATTCACCTGTCCTTATGGTACATTCGCTTATAGACGAATGCCTTTTGGACTCTGCAATGCACCCGCGACCTTCCAAAGATGCATGATGGCAATATTTGCCGACTTCCTAGATGGAATAATGGAGGTCTTTATGGACGACTTCTCTGTCTGTGGAGGAAGTTTTGAAACATGTTTAGAAAACCTTGAAATGGTGCTTAAACGATGCGTAAGCGTAAACCTAGTCCTTAATTGGGAAAAATGTCATTTCATGGTTCGACAAGGAATTGTACTTGGACACATCGTATCCGATAGAGGAATCGAAGTTGATAAAGCAAAAATCGAAATTATCGAAAACCTTCAACCTCCCAAAACCGTTAGAGAAATAAGAAGTTTTCTGGGACACGCTGGTTTTTACCGACGCTTCATTAAGGATTTCTCTAAAATAACCAAACCCTTAACTGAACTACTTATGAAAGACGCCGAATTTATTTTCACCGATAAATGCACTGAAGCATTTCAAACGCTTAAACGAGCATTAATCTCTGCGCCAATTATGCAACCTCCCGACTGGAATGAGCCTTTCGAAATAATGTGTGACGCAAGTGATTATGCTGTAGGAGCCGTTCTAGGACAAAGAAAGGATAAGAAACTACATGTCATATATTATGCGAGTAGAACCCTAGACGAAGCTCAGATGAATTATGCCACGACAGAAAAATAATTATTAGCAGTCGTATTTGCATTAGACAAATTCCGTTCTTACCTGGTAGGAGCCAAAATAATCATATACACTGACCACGCCGCCATTAGGTACCTCCTAACCAAAAAGGACGCTAAACCAAGACTTTTGAGATGGATCTTGTTACTGCAAGAGTTCGACCTGGAAATTAAAGATAAGAAGGGCACTGAAAATGTCGTAGCAGATCACCTCTCTCGATTGGAAAATCTGAAACCCGAACAAGTACCAATTGACGATGATTTCCCTTATGAAAGACTCATCGCCCAATTAGAAGCAAATGAATTCGAACCGTACCGTCCAAACTCTGAAACCAACAAATTAGCAGAAATAGCTTTAGCCCGATCTGACGCACCTTGGTATGCAGATTTCGTAAACTACCTAGCTGCTGGTGTGCTTCCTCCTGATCTAAGTTACCAACAGAAGAAGAAATTCTTCCATGACCTAAAACATTACTATTGGGACGACCCACTCCTGTTCAAAAGAGGCCCCGATGGAATCTTTAGACGTTGTGTACCCGAGGAAGAGATAAGAAGCATAATAACACACTGCCATTCTGCACCGTGTGGAGGACACCATAGCACATCTAGAACCTGCGCCAAAATCCTTCAATCTGGACTCTTCTGGCCCAACCTGTGGAAAGACGTTTATTTTGCTGTACTAAGCTGTGATAGATGCCAACGAACTGGAAACATTTCAAGACGCGATGAAATGCCTCAAAAAGGCATTCTAGAAGTAGAAATATTTGACGTCTGGGGAATAGACTTCATGGGACCGTTTCCGTCGTCGTTTGGAAATCAATATATACTCGTAGCCGTCGATTACGTTTCAAAATGGATAGAAGCTATTGCTTCTCCTACAAACGATACACGAGTAGTTATCAAACTTTTCAAAAACGTCATCTTTCCTAGGTTCGGTGTGCCAAGATTGGTAATTAGCGATGGTGGTTCCCATTTCATTTCAAGAATACTTGAGAAACTCCTTCGAAAATATGGAGTGAATCATCGAATAGCCACACCATACCATCCACAAACAAGCGGTCAAGTAGAAGTATCTAACCGCGAAATAAAACAAATATTGGAGAAAACTGTTGCTATATCTAGGAAAGATTGGTTAACCAAGCTAAACGAAGCTTTATGGGCTTATAGAACAGCTTTCAAAACTCCAATAGGAACTACCCCATTCAAACTCGTTTATGGAAAATCATGCCACCTACCGGTAGAGTTAGAACATAAAGCCTATTGGGCCATTAAGAACTTAAACCTAAACTACACTGCCGCTGGTGAGAAACGACTTCTAGACATAAACGAATTAGAAGAACTTAGACAAGACGCTTACGAAAACGCCAAAATCTATAAAGAACGAACAAAAAAATGGCACGACAAGCGTATATCTAGGAAAAATTTTAGCATATGCGATAAAGTACTTTTATTTAATTCTAGACTAAAATTATTTCCTGGTAAGTTACGATCTAGATGGTCTGGCCCTTTCGAAATAACTAACATATTTCCGAGTGGAGCGATAGAAATCAAAGGAGAAACCGTCAAACCTTTTGTCGTAAATGGGCAACGTCTTAAGTATTACCATCATCTCGAATACGATGAAAACATCGAAGTTTTTAAACTTGACGAACTGCCCGCTCTTTCGAAAAAATAGCTTTCTATTTTAAAATCGTCGAGCTTACGACATTAAACAAAGCGCTTGGTGGGAGACAACCCACATTTATTTATTCTTTTTATTTTTATTTTATTTTATTTTTAAATTTTAACCTTTAATTTTCATTTAATTATTCTATTTTTAATTATTCTAAATTTTAATTTTCTTATTTTTTCATACATCTTATAATAATTATTATAATTATAGCTGTTAGACGCTGGCCTAAGGATCTAGAGGGGGGGGTGAATAGATCCTACACAGTTTTTCCGGGATTTTTACAGCTTATAGCGAAAGCGGTTCTGAATCGACTTGCGTCTATTCCGGACCGCTATTGCAAAGGGTTATATGTGTTACAAAACCACAAAATATTTGAAATCACAGATAAAGAGATATGCTCTCGAGTCAATACGCGTCACAATTGAATATCGATTACGTTCTAGATTGACAAACTTTGATTTGCAATGCAGTAAGGTGGATTAAACAAATAGACAAACACTTGGTGACAATATTCAAATTGATGCTTATTCAAGATGTGGTGAATTGTGATGTTTATGCAGAACTTTTAATTCACAATTTTAACACTTGAATCATTGATCAATTTAGCAATTATACCAATTATGAACAGAATGAAAAGGAAAAGATAAAAGCGATAAGAACACGATATTTGTTTAGGCAGTTCGTCGACCGTCCTCGCTACGACTACGTCTGCCCCCAATTCCAAATTGAAATTGGGTAATCTTTCATTAATGTTGAAAGCAGTTTATACAAAGAAGATTAACAAAGCGATAAACGATAAACCCTTTATGTCGATCCTTTGAATCTTCTTCCCCCTTAATCTTGAACAAGATCAAGGTTATCCAAGAGCTTCACTTCGATTCCCTTCTGCAGTGTCTTGATTCCTTGAACTCCCCGTTCCTCAATCGTTACACTCAGCCGAATCCTCAATGAACGCCTCTTGATAAAAACCCCCAAGAACCACCCGTCGTGGAGGACAAAACCCGCAGATTTTATTCACCAACAAACCCCACAGACCTTCACCCACTAGGAATCTTCAATTCCGTTCCATGGACGTTATCGAACTCATCACTAACCCGCAACGCAAGAATGATTATGTGTAATTGTGTTGGAGATGATGAAGAACGAAGATGAGAAGCGTTTGTGTATCTTTCAGTCGTTGGTTGAATGCTTATTTGAGTTTGCCATGAATCAAAAACATCTTTGAGTGTAATCTTGTATTCACATACTCCCCCTTTTTGATGATGGCAAACCATTCGACTAAGCTCTGGTAGTAAATGATAAAGACTCAGCAGAGCTCCCCCGTACATCCAGCATCTATCTCTCAACAGGGCAATCTCTCAACAAAGCTCCCCCGTACATCCAGCATCTATCTCCCCCTTTGTCAACATCAAAAAGAGAAAACAGGAGAGTAGAAGAGTAACAAGAGAACCATAGATAATAATGCTAGCATGTATAGTATAGTAGGTAAAAGGTAGTTAATGGTTGAATGAGACACATATGTGAGCAAGAGCAGTTTTTATGCATGAGGTCACTATAAGCATGTTAATTGATAGCATATTATAGTATCAATAATATTTTTGGAAGTGAACAACAATTACGTTACCGCTTTTTCAATATGACGCCTGGCGTGATGATGAACTACCTTTATGCTAAAAAAATGTTAGCAAGACAAATAGATATATACATAAAGTAAAGGAATAATATTAAGAGAAAACAAACGTAATTAGCCCAAATTAGAGATATCGAGTATCCCTAATTCCCTACGAATGTTGAAATATTGCTCCGTAGCTAGCGGTTTGGTGAAGATGTCAGCTAGTTGCTTCTTGCTTTCTACATGTTCAAAAGTAACGTCTCCTTTCTCTACATGATCTCGTAGAAAGTGATGCCTTATTTCAATGTGTTTGGTACGTGAGTGTAAGACAGGATTTTTACTCAAGTTTATGGCGCTTGTGTTGTCGCACATGATAGGTATGTGATCAAGCTTAATACCAAAGTCAAGAAGTTGTTGCTTGAGCCATAATATTTGTGCACAGCAGCTTCCAGCAGCTACATATTCTGCCTCAGCAGTGGATAATGCAACCGATACTTGTTTCTTACTATGCCAACTTATTAATGAGTTTGAGAATAGATGACACGTTCCACTGGTGCTTTTTCTATCGGATTTGCAGCCAGCAAAATCTGAATCGGAGAATCCTACCAAATGACACTCATTTCCTTTTGGATACCATAGACCATATGTAGTAGTTCCACGTAAGTATCGCAGAATTCTTTTGACAGCTTTCAAGTGAGATTCTTTTGGACAAGATTGATATCTTGCACACATACACACACTAAACATGATGTCTGGTCTTGAGGCAGTAAGATACAATAGTGAACCTATCATACCTCGGTATAATTTCACGTCAACCTCTTTACCTTTCTCATCTTTGTCTAGATTTGTATTTGTTGCCATAGGTGTGTCAATTTCCTTTGCTTCACTCATTCCAAATCTTTTGAGCAGCTCCATGAGACTCATCTCAAGTTCACTCTGCATAACCTTAGAAAATTCTTTGACAAGTTTTGCATTAGTCGACCCAAATATAATATCATCCATTTGGAATAGTTTGAAGTCTTTTGAACAAGCATAGGCAAGTAAGAGGTGAATAGCTTCGAGACGTGCTACAGGAGCGTATGTCTCTTCATAATCAATACCTTCCTATTGATTGTAACCTTAAACAACTAATCTAGCTTTCTTTCTAGTGATAACTCTGTTTTCATCAAGTTTGTTATGAAAAAACCCATCTAGTGTCGATTACTTGATGATCTCCCGGATGAAGGACTAAGTCCCAAACATCATTCCGTTTAAATTGGTTTAATTCTTCTAGCATGGCCATTAGCCAATGCTCATCAAGTAATGCGTCCATAGCGTTTTTCGGTTCAACTTGTGAAACAAAAAGCAAAATGATGACAAAGGTTACTTATCTTGGAGCGTGTTGTAACGCCCTTTGAGATGTCTCCTATTATGTTGTCAATAGGATGGTCTTTCACATTTGTCCAAGCCTTAGGAAGTTCTTCATTGTTTGAGATGCTTTCCTTTTCATTTTCATCATGAGACTCATCTTTCTCTTTCTCAGCATCTTTCTTTACAATACTTTCATTTTCGTCTTCCTTATCTTTGACGATGTCTTCAGTGGATGGACCTACACTTCCTTTACCAAGTATGGCTCCCCGATTGTTATCTCCATAGGTGACATACCCCTTTTTCTTTGCGTGAAACTCAACGAAAAGAGATATGTCTCCAGTCATGTGTCTTGAGCATCCACTATCAAGGAACTACAACCTTTCGGCAATGTCAAGACACTTTTCCTGCAAAATTAATTTAGAGTGGAAGGTCCCCAATCTTCATTGGGTCCTAATTGGTGAGTACATAATGTGTTGCACTTAGGCAACCATTGAAACACTCCTTTAGGAACTAAGATTCTCCTAAATTTGCATTTTTCAATGGTATGACCCTTTTTGCAACAATAATGACAGGTAATATGATGAGAATGAGCTGTCTTGCTAGTTGATACTTTAGGTACAAAAGTGTATTTGCTATATAACGGAGTATATGATCTTTTGAACTTATTTGGATCAACTGCAAAAGTTATTTTTGGTTGTAGAGCCTTATCTAACTTGACTTTTAGATCTCTTACTTCTTTTTGCCAAATATGACATGTCTCACAACCAAACCATGACGTAGGATCGATATCAACTTTATCCTTTTGAATGTCTAACATAGATTGTTTTAAAGCTTCCATATCCTTTTCGGTCTTCTCAACTTTTGATTCAAGGTATGAAAAGATTTTCTTATTTGAGGCCAAAAGTTTGAAAGCTTCAATTGCATCTCTATGTAGTTCTTCAAAAGCTAATTTTAATTGATCATGAGATACCTTATCTACAAGTTCAGGTTTAAGATGACTTACAGCTTTCTTTTTCTTTTGTTTATAAGCCATGAAGCATAGATTTGCCAATTCCCCTTCATCGCTTGATGAGCTTGTACTGGATGAGTCACTTTCCCATGCTATGTAAGCCTTTTTAGATTTGTTATGACCTTTGCTTTGATTCTTGTCTTTATCTTTCTTAATGTATGGACATTCTGGTTTGTAGTGACCTGATTTTCCACAATTGTAGCAAAGCCCTTTGATTTTTCCATTGTTAGAGTCATCTTGGTTGAACCTTTTTGATTGCTTTCTGTAGTTGATCAATCCTTTGTCAGAATGTTTTGCTCCATTTTTCTTTATATACTTGTTGTATCTTCGCACAAACATTCCCATTTCTTCATCATCGGAGTCTTCGTCATCACTAGTCTCACTATCCTTTGGCTCTCGTTTTGAGGTCTTGGAGCTCGAAGCTTTTAGAGCTATTGACTTCTTCTCTACCTCCTTTTCCATGTTCTTTTCTTTCTTTGACCTTTTCTCATGCATGTCAAGACATTTAAGATGTTGTTCATGTTCCTCTAGTTTACCAAAAAGAGTGGTAATGTCTAGAGTGTTGAGATCATTTGCTTCCTTAATTGCTGTCACTTTGGGTTGCCATTTCCTGTTCAAAACACCTTAAGATTTTGTTAGTAGCAACTGCATTGGAAACAGGTCTATCAAGAGAATTTAATCGATTTTTCAGGTGAACGAATCTCTTCTGCATGTTTTCGATGGATTCACCATCTTCCATGTGGAAAAGTTCGAACTCTTGAGTTAGCGTATTGATCCTAGCTAGTTTGACATCATCCGTTCCCTCGTGGGCAACTTGCAATGTGTCCCACATAGCTTTAGCGGATTTACAATGGGAAACGCGATAGTATTCATCAACTCCTAGAGCTGAGATTAGAATGTTTCTCGCTTTCCAATCGTATGCATATTTCTTTTCATCTTCAGCATCCCAAGTATTTTCTGGTTTTGGAACAACTGTACCATCTTCATTTGTCAAAGTGATCTGAAATGGACCATTGACAATAGCTGTCCAGATGTTCCTATCAATTGCATTGATATGGACACACATACAATCCTTCCAATAGCCGTAGTTTTCGCCGTTGAAAACTGGAGCTCTATTATGAGCCCCTTTAGGTCCGGAAGCCATCTTTCCAATAAGTGTTTCACGTAGCACGGAATTAACCAGAGCTCTTGATGCCACTTGTTAGACGCTGGCCTAAGGATCTAGAGGGGGGGTGAATAGATCCTACACAGTTTTTCCGGGATTTTTACAGCTTATAGCGAAAGCGGTTCTGAATCGACTTGCGTCTATTCCGGACCGCTATTGCAAAGGGTTATATGTGTTACAAAACCACAAAATATTTGAAATCACAGATAAAGAGATATGCTCTCGAGTCAATACGCGTCACAATTGAATATCGATTACGTTCTAGATTGACAAACTTTGATTTGCAATGCAGTAAGGTGGATTAAACAAATAGACAAACACTTGGTGACAATATTCAAATTGATGCTTATTCAAGATGTGGTGAATTGTGATGTTTATGCAGAACTTTTAATTCACAATTTTAACACTTGAATCATTGATCAATTTAGCAATTATACCAATTATGAACAGAATGAAAAGGAAAAGATAAAAGCGATAAGAACACGATATTTGTTTAGGCAGTTCGTCGACCGTCCTCGCTACGACTACGTCTGCCCCCAATTCCAAATTGAAATTGGGTAATCTTTCATTAATGTTGAAAGCAGTTTATACAAAGAAGATTAACAAAGCGATAAACGATAAACCCTTTATGTCGATCCTTTGAATCTTCTTCCCCCTTAATCTTGAACAAGATCAAGGTTATCCAAGAGCTTCACTTCGATTCCCTTCTGCAGTGTCTTGATTCCTTGAACTCCCCGTTCCTCAATCGTTACACTCAGCCGAATCCTCAATGAACGCCTCTTGATAAAAACCCCCAAGAACCACCCGTCGTGGAGGACAAAACCCGCAGATTTTATTCACCAACAAACCCCACAGACCTTCACCCACTAGGAATCTTCAATTCCGTTCCATGGACGTTATCGAACTCATCACTAACCCGCAACGCAAGAATGATTATGTGTAATTGTGTTGGAGATGATGAAGAACGAAGATGAGAAGCGTTTGTGTATCTTTCAGTCGTTGGTTGAATGCTTATTTGAGTTTGCCATGAATCAAAAACATCTTTGAGTGTAATCTTGTATTCACAATAGCTGCTATCTTAATTCGAGAAAATACTTCCTTTTTATAATTATAATTATTATTATAACTTGTTTTATTTAATTTTATTTTTAAAAATGAACACTAGCCTAGTTCTAACTTAATCTTAATATTTTCAACTTCTAGGTTTTTCATTTAACTACTAACTACGATGCAAGAAGTTGATAATATGGAAGTTGTGTTCCGTGGTAGAGGACAAGAAGCAAGATTTAATAAGCTGGCTGAAAGACACATGGATTTGACTTGCTATCCTAACCAACCAACTATGGTGAAACTTGGTATCGAAGAAAGCGTCCTGCACCTGCTTAACCAAATTGGTTGGACTGGTTCTCACTTGTTCCGCAAGTTTAGCACTTACCGGAAGCTCACTCTGGAATTCTTGAGCTCCCTGACCTATCTTCCAAACTGTGGACAAGGGCTGAGAAAAGGAGTTATTCTCTTTAGACTCTTTGGTATGGAGTTTAATTTCTGCATCCGAGATTTTGGTGAAATGTTAGAACTACCTCATGGATCAGATGCATACACCAAAGTAGCTGAAGACAATCTTGCCTACTGGGAGTTGGAAAAATACTGGGGCAAGATCACTGGAAACGACAACCCTGAAGAGAATGAATTTCAATCTGAGAACATCCACAATCCTGCTTTCCGCTACTTTCACAAGATCCTTGCTCACTATATTTTTGGAAAGCCTGATAATGTCACTGAAGTTACTAGAGAAGAGTTATTCATCATGTTCTGCTCCTCTCAGAATCGCCCGGTCAATGCCATCGCATTCATGCTAACAAACTTCGAGCGCATCACGCAAGACAAAGTTTCACCCATTAGGATCGGCGGATTTGGCACTATGATTGCTAATGCCATAGGAATGAGAATGCCTTTGCTTAGATTGACACCTTATGGTACCCATACCTCTATGGACATCAATTTCTGCTTTAATCGAGGTATCATCGGTAACCTTGGACCTAATCGGTTTGAATTGCTCATTGATAACAAAGTTTGGTATCAGTTCACCTTACCGAATCCTAGGACGAGTGTGCACAACCCTGCCAACTGGCTTTACTATGGTCAGATTCCTGAGAGAGAGCCATCACCTGAAACTCCTCAAGCTTATGAACATTTTGATGAGGAAATGCCTGCATCTGAATCTGAACCTGAAACACCTCCTGGTTACTATGAACCTAATCCTGAAGATGAACCCATTCTTGATTATGAACCTCTTCCTGTTGACGAGCCTATAACTGAGTATGAGCCTGAAACTCATTCTGAAGATTCCGTTGATGATTACACTGTTGATATGACTGATGTCGAGCTCGAGCAACAACAACCCGCTACATCTACCGCATCGGTGAATCAAAGAATGCCTAATCTGAACACGCACGAGCAAGCCATCACTGCACTACAACAAGATGTCCAACATGTGCGCAACGAGCTACACACTTTGCAAATGCAGTTCTTCGATTTTATCGACACCGTAAATGCTCAGTTCGACGAAGTTTTCAAACACATTTATTCTAATGTGAACAACAATAGACGTGGCTAGATGTTACCGTATTAGACTATTAGATTTTATTTCTAGTTTTAGTAATTTCTATTCCTAGTTTAGATTTTCATTTTTCTGCACTTTTACTTTCTGCTTCTGTTAACACTCAGTACTGGTTTAATATTAAATGCAAAATTCTTTTGATTACTGCTACTGTGTTATATTACACTGCTATTGACTGCTATATATAATTGCCTGGTTATCATTTTTTTGCTGTTAATAGTATTAAAATTCGACACTGTTCTGAACTGATGGACAATTTATGGTATCTGTCAGCACTGTCTGGTCACTTGCATGCGTGACCCACTTGCCTGCAACAGGAGACGCCCGTCTCCATCTGTGTGGGACCAGCTGACAAGAATCAGGGGACAGGAGACGCACGTCTCCATGCTCTGCCCCAGCAGACTGACTGCCTGAGACGCACGTCTCCCAAGGCCAGCAGTCTGCATTTGACCACGCAGACCATTTTTCTTTCCCTCTTGAATTTTGAATTTGAATTTCAAAATTCAATCTTCTTCATTCTTCCCCTTATTTATTCCATTTAAACTCCATAAACCTCATTCATCCTCCATCATTCACCTCTTAAACTCTATTCATTCCCCACTTCTCTACCCCATTCAAACTTCAAACACCACCATTAATCCATTTTAATTCTCCATTAACCACACCATTTTCTAAACTCACTATAAAACCACACCACCACCACTCTTCTTCTTCACAACTTTCATACCATTCTCAATTTTTCTACCCTACATTTCTATTTTTCATTTCCATACTCACCATGCCCCCACGTTCATTCATCCGTAGTGATGCTCAACGAACAAAATATGTCGCCTTCTACGAACGTTCGGTTGTTCCCACAAAATTTGTGAACACCGAGTGTCTAGAAACTTTGGGTCTCATTGATGGTGTTACCGGTCTGCTCACTAAATCTAGCCTCCACCATCTTTGTACCGAACCCATACCTACTTATGAGCCGCTCGTCTTAGAATTTTTGAGTTCTTTCAACTACGACACTCCCTCTAATCAACCACTCTCAACCGGTAGCATCCAATTTCGGATGTTCAACCGTGAATATGCTCTAGATCAAGATGTCGTAGCTTCATATTTGCATTTTAATCATGCACCAATTGCTCACCGCTCAATCTTTCAAGAACTCAATGGTCGATCTTGGGAGGAACTCGCTTTTGAATTTTGGTTCCATCTCACTGGAGAAAATCCTACCGGTTGGAGAGCTCTCCATGCTTCTCACATTCAAAACCCCGCTATACGTTATTTTCAACGTGTCTTGGGGCATACTATTTTTGCGAGATCTAACAACCACAAGGTAAACCAAAATGAATTATTTTTCCTTTACTGTGCGCTTAACAATATCCGTTTCAATGCCGCACCGTTTATGTTCCAACACATCCAAGGTTTAGTCAACGCCCCCGCTACAAATCCATTCTTGCTTGGCGGAATTATTACTTCCTTGGCCTGTGCTTTAGGTCTTGGGGACGAGCTCCTCTCACTCTCACATCTCATGAAGCCTGCTCAGTCACTCGATCTCACCTACTGCCGTGACTCCCACTTGGTTTCACCCCGCCATGACGGCCGATACACTTTGGTCGTCAACAAAGTTCCTATTCCTTATGTCATCCTTCCATGCCCTGAAAGAATCAACATCCGTTATGTTCAACGTTGGAGGCTTATTGAAGACAACCCTCAAGATAACCAACAAGAACATCCTAATGAACCTATGGATGCAAATGAAGAAGAACTCAACCAAGGGCAAGCTGATGTCAACCAACCTCCTCCAAACAACCCTCCGCCTATCACTCTTGAAGCCATGTATGCTGCTATTCAACGCCAAGATCAACTCGTTCAAGCTATGCAGACAAACCAAACTGAAACAATTAGGCTCATCCGAGAGATGCAACAGGAGCACCGTGACTATGCTATTAGGAACGAAAGTCAATACAGTGAAATTGCTACATATTTGCATGATCTTGACATTCGTGTGAATGACTCTCCTCCTGATAGACGTCTCCGTGTTCGTACAAGAGGCGCGAGCAGTTCTCGCAACCGCAACAATGAGGAGTAGTTCTTATGCACTGAGGACATTGCATCATCTAAGTCTGGGGGAGTCGTATTATTTCTATTTCCTTTCGTTTTATTTTTCCCTTCAGTTATTTTCCCTTCCTTGTAATGTTTTTCTAATTCAATAAAGAATATTTATGGAATTTAAGTCTTATATGTATAATTCCGTAGTTATTTCAATTTCTTCCATTTTCTTGAGCCATAACAAAATTTTTTGCTCCTAAACGATAAACGCAAACCCCACACGTTCGAGAAATACAAAGCTACTCAAACACTCAACGCATTGAAACTGAATATAGTCAATATCCTTGTTGTCCCAACACTCTAAAACCCCCCGAGTATGCGTAACCGATTTGAATACCCGTTATACCAAAACCATCGACTTTAAGTTTTGAAATAACCCTTAGTAGTTTATTCTAGCAGTCGGCACCGTCTTAGATACAAACTACGCAGAGAGTCGATGAATATAAGTGTATGATCCTCATAATAATAATTATGTGCTTAACCATAAGAAGAAATGTGCCTACTAAGTAAGGTGATCCTCACAAGATCATTTAACCTAACGGTCGCAAATCTCAAATACAAAGAATTTAAAAACTCATTGTCGATTGGTTCAGAAGTCGTCTGGTACTGAACTTGGTAGGAAGGACTATTGTCCGATTCCCCACAATCTACAAGTGAGTGCTAAGGAGTATACCACATATTGTGCCAGAACTCCATGAGAAGGATCATAGTCACTAACCGACTACTCTGCTATGTGCGTGTCAAGATAATGGGCTTAATGTGATTGCGCGCGAATGAAAAGGGTGAAACATGATGACGAGTCAAAAAGGTCGAGCTATAATGGCATGATTCGGATTGGTATGTATACTGGGAGTTATTTAGTGTTGTTACTATAAGTTTATTGCTAGAATCATTATCATTATTTTCAAATAAGAACACTATGTAGCTGAGTATGACCGAACGACGTGGTGGAAGTGTGTTTCATTTATCTTTATCTTATTATTTTGCTTGAGGACAAGCAAAGGTTCAAGTCTGGGGGAATTTGTTAACACGATTTTATATCGTATATTTAGCTTGAAATCCATAGATATTTATAGCATTTTCCGTTTATTATGTTAATTTATTATGATATTACGCGAGTATTTGCTTTGTTTCAGGTTTTACACTTCAATTACGACTATTTGCGAAAAGGAAAGAAAATAGAGCTTAAATGACCGATATTTATGCCTAAAAGACGAAAAAGGAGTGCTGAAGCGAAAGAGGGGTGCAATTAGGACCCAAAAGGCCCAAAAGAGATATTCAGCCCACCATGGAACCAAAGGCGCGTGGCCCAAACCTGCCCAGCAAGTGGAGACGCACGTCTCCACGTCCTCTATGCCACGTCAGCAAAGGGAGACGCACGTCTCCATGTTCCTACATCTTCTCCACTTGAGACGCACGCCTCAAGTCAGTCAAGCTGCCTCCTGAAGAAACGGAGACGCACGTCTCCACGCCCAGTCTGCAAAAAGTTCCTCTTTTCACGCAACGTCATAGCAAAACCTCTCCTATAAATAGGACCTGCTATCTCACTTCCAAAGGGTCCGATTTCCTGCCAATGAAGTGCTGCCGAAATTGTACCGCGAACCGCTTTTCTTTATTCTGCTTTCATTCAACCGTTTATTTTCTCACAACGATTTCTACACTGGAAATTGTTGTGAACTTTTCGTAGATCTAGCCTTACGTTAGATTTATCGTTTTATTTCCTTGTTTTTATTTTCTGCCATTTAAATTCCGAAGAACGATCCAGCCAACCTGTGGTGGAAGTTCAGTACTTGAAGATCCAGTTACCATTTATTTAATTCAGGTTTTTATTTACCGCCTTATTTATATTTGTTTGCATGATATATTATATGCCATTTAATATGCTTATTATTATGAACCGAACCGATTTATGCATGTTTAATCGTATTAATATGTCTGGCTAAATTACTAAAGGTGTCGGTATGTAAAGTAAGTTAACCGTAGGGATCCGAAATAAATTGGCTTAATTATGTTTTATTAATTATCACTTGTTTTTGGTTTATATGTCTAATTTAATTAGTAAGTCTTAAAAGCAATAGAGCGAAAGTTTGAGGGGTTAGGACGGTCAAAGGTTAAAATCAATAGAGCGAAAGTTTGAGATCTTTAACCAGATAGTAGACATAGGACATTAGTTTTAAGGATGGCGAAAGCGTATTAAAACTAATTGGAACTTATTTATTTTCAAAAATTGTTTTTACACTCGAGCGGGATGGCGAAAGCGTACGTTAGGGTTATTAGCTTGCTCCGAGTCAACAGAGCGAAAGTTTGAGATTAGGAGATTTAAATAGATAACAACCTCGTAAAATAGGCATTTTATTAATTACATTGTTTCCAAAAATCTCTTCTAAAATCTAATGGGATGGCGAAAGCGTACATTAGGATTAGGATAGTAGTTTGAATCAACAGAGCGAAAGTTTGAGACGAGGATTTTTAATCAATGGAATTAGTAAAGATTTTTAATTTAATTATGCAAAAGCCAATGGACCTTCGGATTCCCTTTAGTTAAACGAAATACATACTGATACCTGTCTTTTATTATTATTCTTTATTTTCTCACAATCACTTTCCCTTAGGAACAATCGAAATTTTAGTACTCCTAGCTTTACATAGTAACCTTAGATAACGGTAGATCGATTCATAGTCCCTGTGGATTCGATATCTTTTAAAACTACACGACACGATTGTGCACTTGCAGTTATCAGATTTATAGACACGTAAAGTCGCGATCAGGAGCCAACTTTCGGAGGCTACGTGGGGTAGCTTAAAAACTCCTCTTAGGTGGATTAGTCGGCACGGAAGAAAGGATACCACTCTATTAAAAAAAATACAAGAAAGAGATGGAAAAACAACAAAATAATATTGGTTTGTGATAAAGGTGACAAGCATAAGGAAGCGGATAGTGCTACACAAAGTACTATTGAAAATTTCGTTGTCTATTAAAAATCAAGTTAACAATATATAAAAATCGTTAAGGATAGAAGATTGATAAAGTATAAAATAAGGATCGAATAAAGAACAAGGAATAATAAGAACACAAAAATTAGTTATAACTGTTATTATTTTACTTTCTCTTAGAAAACAAGATTACAAGTTTACAAGAATAACAAATAACCTTTCTCACCAACAATTAGGATTTACAGCATGCAATGATGAGAGACTGGTATGATATTTATAGTAAAATCTAACATACTAACTAATAGACTTTTTCCACAAGGCCCATTATACAAGCCAACTTAATAAACAAGCTAACTTAACAAATTAGGATTTAAACACTAAAACCTAATTTAACATGCTAACAACCCTAGCATCTTCGACACGGTCATGTGAACAACCTTTGACTTCATGATTAATCATGTCAAACCAAGAAGCTACCCTTCGACCATACTAGAGTTCAATCCAATATCTCACAAATCTCCACTTTGGACCTAACTCTACAACATCAAGGGAACAAACTAGCTTTCTTCATGCAGCTTGATCAACTGCATACAGTGGAAAAACTTGCAACTCGGCAATGACTTGGTGATCATATTAGTAGCATTGTGATCTGTCAAAACCTTCAGCACTTGGACTTCTCCACGCTCGATTACTCCTCTGACGAAATACAACCTCACATCAATTTACTTAGTTTGCTCATGATATGTTAAGTTCTTCGACAAGTGTATAGCACTTTGACTATAGGGCAATATACTCCGCCTCAGTGGTTGATAGATGTAACACGGTGGGAGAACTGACTTTTATTTTTGTAAGCAACAATGTTGCGGTGAGCAAGAGTCGCCACCGACTTTTATTTTGTCCACAGAAAAAGACCTTTTTAAAAGAAAACGGGCTCGGGGGGTAAGTTATGAAAAGGGAAGGTGCAAGCACCCTTTTCATCCGTAGTTATCTACGGGCTCTTAATTTGCTTAGCTCATGTTTGTTTGTTTTGAGTTGAAAAGGGGCATAAGGACTTTAGCGTAAATGCGTAGCCTTAGTTTTTTGAAAGAATATTGAAAAGATGTTTTTAATTGAGCTAGGCATATTAAGAGCACTACCCTAAATAATTGGTCTTTTTCTATGCTTTTTAAAGTTCCTAGGAGTATCCATACTATATAGAAGTAGGTAGTCCTTGTTTATATTGGACGTGTGGGTCATCGAAGGGTCATCGAGGTCGTTTGAAGGCAACAAGTAGAGGTACCTTTAGCAATATTTGAAGGGACAATCATCGTTTTGCAGGCAACCATTCGAGGGACTAGATCATATGTTTTCGTAGGCAACTTTGAGGGTCATCGAGGGACTTATGATCTTTACGATGATTTCTTAACCGTTGGGACTTTTGCTAGTAGGTACCTCCACATTCGAGGGACGCGACCTTATATTCGAAGGCAACCAAGAGAGGCGTACCTTAGGGGTGAGTGTGTGCACCAAGCATGTGTGTTGGATTCGCATATTTAATCTTTTAGTTAGTGATCTACGATTGAGATTAATTTCTTTTCACACCCTAGTTTACTATCACACGCAGATAAATATTGCAGGAAAATAAAGGGCAGAAAAATAAAGGGTCCTAGCTATTACATGGCTTCCGGGAGGGGGTTACATAATAAGGAGGCGCAGAAAATACAGCCCTAATTACTATTACAAACCAAAAACAATTACATAATTATAAAAATGCGAAAATACGATAAATGTATAAAGTTAAGTATCTTGCTAGTGTCCACGAGAAATATTCAATGTTCCCGAAGATAGTACCTCGCAATCACCATAAAATGTTAGTATAATAATAATCCATGAATAAAGAACAAATACTGTAAAAAAGAAATCTAATAATTAAATTATGAGAAGTAAAATTAAACACATTTTTTTTTGTATTTTTATAGGGGAAAGATAAAAATCTAAATGACATATTTTTGTATTCTTGATAATAAAATTCTAAATATAATTTAAATGAAATCATTGTTTTTTTTAGACTAAAGAATAAATGTAAACAAAAAAAAATTGACGAAGTAATTGTATGAAACAAAAAACTAATATACTTATGTCCATTCTTGGACCATACTCACGTCACCAGTAAACTAAAACTCAATGATAGCATAAAAATGGCAATGGTCCCATATGACTTAAACAAAACATCTTTGGTCATTAAAATTGAAACAAAAATAACATAATAACTAATAATTCCCCTCACTTAAGTTATAAACAAAGTAAAGAAAAATAAAAATAAAAAACAGATAAACATTTACAGGCTGTAGACGTGTAATTTACAAAAGCAACAAAACCCTTATATACAAAACCACATAAAATCATGAAATAGAAGGTGAAGAGTACAAACTGACCGAGATGTAAAAACAGCAGTGATGTGCGATCGGTGGACGGTGAGACGATACGGTGATGGCTCGTGGTGAGCGCAGATCCGGCTGGAGCAGCTGCGATTGTGGGCATCGGCACCGCCACTGGTGGTATCGTCGGGATCGTACGGAGGGGTGCATCGGATTTGAGGTCGGTTTTGTCCGTTGAGGTGATGGTTGGTTCGAATCTGAATCCCGACAGTCACTCATGACTGTTGACGCGTCGTCGGAGCTTTACGGCGGAAGGTTGTACAAATCTTGCAAGGACTGTACCCGGGTGTGTGGTGGTGAAGTCGTGGCTGTTCCAAAGCGACGTGCATTGTTTTACTGCAGAGACTTCTTCTTCTTGATTCACTTTGTTGTTGTATTACAATGTTGCTGCAAACAAAAAAAAAGAACACATATATTGTTATAGTTGTTAGCATGATATATGGATTTATGAATGATTTGTTGAAGGTTTTTATGATAAGAGTTGGCTGCCCATATTTGATGATGGTGGGTTTTGTTTGAAGAGTAAATGGTCATATGGTTGTATGAGAATGTCGTTTATTGGAATAGATTGCCGGCTATTGGGTGGTTGGTTATAGTTTGAATGGGTGAGAATTTGGTTTTGCTAATCGTTTGTAAAAAGATAGCAGACAAAAAGAATGTAAAAAGTATGTATGTTAAAGTGCCGAAAATTGACGGTGGAAATTATTAGTCAGGATAATTGGTTCCACGTGAAAGCATGGTTAGAATATGGTTGATGGTTGATTTTGTACTTAAAAAAAAAGGTTAATGGTTACTGTAAACAAATGCTAAACAAAAGGCTGGAAAACCAAGGTGGAGGAGGAGTGAAGAATATGTACGTGAAAGCGGTGGGTAAAATAAGGTTAACCGAGTTAGTCCCCTATGTGTAGAAACTGGTACCTATTTATATCAAAAATTAGGTTAAAATAAAAAAGGAAATTAATTGAACATTACTAAAATAATTAAATTAGAAATTATTCTATTTGATTCTTGTGATAATTTAAAAAAAAACATATTGAAAACTTCCTTATTTATGAAACTATTTTTGTGATTTATTGGATTTTTTTAACTAAAAAAACATAAAAATTAATGTTTAAATGAAAAATAATTATTTTAAAATTTCCTAATATAAAAAAAACGAAAATTAAAAAATAAAGACAAGAAAATATTTTTTTGTGATTTTTTGAATAAAAAGTGAAATACAGCTAGAACTAAGGTTAAAGACAAATAAAAGTGAAAAGTGTTAGGCGTGAGATTCAAACCCGTGACCTTCTACTTACAAATCTTACCTCCTTACCAATTGTGCTATATTATTTGTTCGAAATAAAAAGCCAATTGAAAGTATATGAAGCACCGTTAAACATTTCGCTTATTTATTAAAATATAAATAATTTAAGAGTAAACCATTTTAAAATAGACTTTAAATCAAATATTTATAAAATTCAGGATATCACCGTAAATGAACCCAAGATTTTTATAAAACCCAATTTTTAAAATAGTTTTGAATCTTTGAAAAGCGTGGACAAATTTTGGGGTATGACAATAGAGAAACAACCTTATGAAGTGTTGCTTTCCAACCAATTGTTGTGCCAAACATAGTGAAAACAAATCCAGAAATAGATTTTCTAGAATCCATACAACCTGCATAATCAGTGTCGACATATCCTTCGATTACTGCTTTACTATCTTCACCCAAGGCTCCACCATAAATTAGGAACCTGTTCAGAGATCGATTTATGTACCTTAAAATCCACTTCAATGCTTGTCAGTGAGCCTTTCCAGGATTCGCCATGTACCTACTTACAAGACTTACTGCATATGTTATGTCGGGTCTAGTACAGACCATAACATACATCAAGGAACCAACTATATTAGCATATGGGATGTTATTCATATAGGCTCTTTCGACATCATTACTGGGACACTAATCAATACTTAGCTTGAATTGAGGGTTTTTCGGAGTCACAACTGGCTTCGAATTCGACATACCAAACTTTTCGAGAATCTTTCATAGATATGCCTCTTGAGATAAGCATAGCTTCGACTTCTTTCTATCTCTTCGAATGGTAATTCCAAGAATCCTGGAAGCATCTCCCAGATCCTTCATATCGAACTCCTTATTGAGTTCAGCCTTCACCCTCATTACATCTTCGACATTATTGCTTGCTATAATAATATCATCTACATAAAGCAAAAAAATAACAAATGAACTACCAGGTCGAAATATGAAGTAAACACAATGGTCGAACTGGCTTCTAACAAAACTTATGCGTGCCATGAACTTGTCGAATCTCTTATTCCACTATCGAGGAGATTGTTTCAATCCATATTAGGATCTCTTCAGCTTGCACACATATATTTCCTTCCCATTTTCGACATACCCTTCAGGTTGCCTCATCAAGATTATTTCAATAGATCACCATACAAGAACATAGTCTTCACATCCATCTGTTCCAATTCAAGGTCGAATTGTGCCACCATGGCAAGTAACATACGAATGGACCTATGCTTCACAATAGGAGAAAACAAATCATTGAAGTCGACACCTTATTTCTGAGTGAAACCCATTTCAACAAACCTTGCCTTGTATCTTTTCGATGCCACTCCTTCGATTCCTTCCTTAACTTTGAAAATTCATTTACAGCTGACTAACCTTGCTCCAGCAGGTTTCTTGATCAATTCCTAGGTGTGATTATCATGAAGAGATTTCATCTCATCATTCATGGCCTTCAGCCATTCAGTCTTATTTTTCCTCCTCATAACTTCCTTATAGTCTCTAGGTTCATCATCTAGAACCTCACTAGCGGAAATTGTAACACCCATAATTTCAGTTTATTAATTTAATTTGGATTTAAATTAAATAATTGGAATTTGAGAATTTAAATTGGATTTAATTGGAAAATGAGGGAGTAAGAGCTATTGGGCTTATGGTGTGGTGATAGTAAAAGAGGGGTGCTAATTAGTTAGGCCTTTTACTAAGTTGTGATATTTCATTTTATTTTATTTTTCATAAAATAAGAAAAAAGAACTATTTGGGGAGAAAGGAAGAACACGTGAAAAGAGCAAGAGAAGAGAAAGAGGCAAGAACGTGAAACCGGAAGGAGAGCATTCAAGAAATTCATCGAGGTAAGGGGGGACTCTTCCTTTTAGTATCTATTATGTGATCTTAGGTAATAGGTAGATTGATGTATAGTTTGGTTCAATTCTATATTGGGATTGTTAGGTTAGAGGACTCTCATTTGGATTGAATTGATGATGATGGTGTGAACTATTTGGCTAATAATGATGTTTTATGGTGTATAATTGACTGTGTGATAATTATATGCCTGTATGGGATGTCTGGAATCGTTTTTGGGTGAAAAGGATGTGAAATCGCAGACCCGTAATTCTGCAAAATTGCCAGGTCGCGCCGCGAACCTCTGTTTGCGCCGCGAACCGTTGGGCAGAATTCCAAGAAGTTGTGATACGCTTAGGTCGCGCCGCGTCCATGTGTTGGCGCCGCGAAGGCGTAACTTTTTCTCGTTCCGCGCCGCGAACCTGGTTGGCGCCGCGTGCTGTTAGTGACGGAACATTTCTTTAAAAATGCGTAACTTTCAAATTGTAGGTCCGTTTTTAGTGCCGTTTTGGGCGTTGTGCAAGTAATTAAATGTTTTATATGATGAATGATGAATGTAGGCAGTGGCCGACTTTATTTCTATAAAGCTTGATTTAATTACTTGATGAAAATTGACATTGTGTGCATATGAGATAGGTGTAACAATGTAATTGATGTGATGATGAATTGGTTGTGATTATTATTATGATTGTGATGAATGCATGACTATTTGAATGATGTTGAAAACATGTACATACTTATTCGGTGATGTGGTGATGATATGAGTTGTTCATCGTGATTCAGTGTGTTTTAAGTATGTTATATGTGTTTCATTCATTCATATGCATTGATGTTGGATCCCAGTGATGTTTGGATCGTTGGTGGATATATTTCCTATTGTGTGGAAATTGTGTCGGTGGGCCGTATCTCGATGAGGCGTAGATCGGTTAGGTGGATTGATTCCACGGTTTATTGGTACCACATGCATAGTGTCAGTTGTGTTATATGCATTCTGTCATAATATGATTGTATGGATTTCTGTAGTGTGTGTTGTAATCTATTATTGTGTGAATTAATAATGGATGTGAATCTGAATATGTATAATTGGGTGAACGGTATATTATGATGCTTGTTGCTTATGAATTGCATAATATTTACTAATTGAGAATGAGACTCACCCTTACATGTTGTCATTTTCAGATTGAGGAGTAGCGGCATTAGTGCTTGGTGAGGATGACTCGTAGAGTTTATCCGTTTATGTTGGGTCGTGTCGGTCATGCTCTGATCTGTAACACTAGGGAACGATAGTTATAGAGTTTTTATGAAACTATCCATTTTATTTGGTGTTGAATTATGATTGCATTTGGTTGTATTTGATGATGTTTAGTATTCCGCTGTGATAAACATGATTATGTTTTGGTGAACCGTTTCCTAATGAAGCATGACTTTGACCTTAGTTGATTTAATTATTTTGAATAATTGTGGCACCCTTGTGCATATGTTTTTACTCTGATTAATTATCAAAAATTGCCGCGGGGTTTAGAAGGGTGTTACAGAAATTAATGCATAAGCTATGAGATTTGCCAAGTCTCTGAGGTGGCTTGATGACTCTTCTCGACCTATCTCTTGACAGTAGGTAGTCATCGACAATTTCCTCAACTTCCTCAACCTCTTCTAATTCTTCTTCGACTTCATCATGGATATGCAATTCAACATCAACATGCTCAACCTCAACAGGAATCTCTTCCTGTTCCTGCTCTTCTGCACTTCGACCATCATCATTATCATCAGTTTTATTGAAAGCCATCTCAACTTCATTGAAAATTACATCTCGACTAGTGATACACCTCTTGTAACCTGGCTCTAGGCACCATAGCCTATAAACTTTAACTCCTTCAGGGTATCCCATGAACATGCATTTCAGAGCTCTAGGTTCGACCTTGTATTGCCTAATGTGAGCATAGCCTATACAGCCAAATACTCTCAGTCTGTCAAAATTTGGCGGATGTTCCGACCAAACTTCTTCAGGTGTCTTCATATCTAACGCTGTCGAAGGACATCTGTTTATCATATAAGTTATTGTCGAAACGCCCAGAACACCTTCTTTAACCCAGCACTAGTCACCATGCATCTGACTCTCTCCAAAATAGTTCAATTAAACCTTTCAGCCAAACCATTTTCATGTGGAGTACCTCCATTAGTTCTGTGCCTTGCAATACCAGAGGAAGCACAAAAATTGTCGAACGCCTCATTGCAAAATTCAAGGCCGTTATCGGTTCTCAACCTCTTGACCTTCCTACCAGTTTGATGTTTGACTAGAGTCTTCTAAATTTTGAAATTCTCAAAAGTTTCATCCTTACTCTTCTGGATGAATACACATAATTTTTTGGAATAATCATCTACTATGAATAGAAAATACCTCGCTCCTGAATGAGATGGACACCTTGCAGGCCCTTAGAGATCAGCATGGATGTAATCAAGGAATCCATGTGTTCTTTGTTTGCCTTTGTTGAACTTCACTCTGCAAGATTTTCCAAGTACACATGATTTACAAAACTTCAGCTTTTCGACTTTGTGTTCACCAAGCAGATTTTGTTTCCCTAACTCGACCAGACCTCTTTCACTGACATGACCCAATCTCATATGCCAAATTTCTGTCTTGAAAAAGGTTTTATGGATGCAACATTTGTCGAACCACTTACAATTTCAGCGTCAAGGGTATACAAGCCTTGTTTCTTCACACCTCTCAAGATTTCTTTCGACCCCTTCATGACTCTAAGGATACTTTTCTCTCCTTAGAAAACATATCCTTTCTTGTCGAGTTCACTAAGAGAAAGTAAATTTCTCTTCAAATCAGGAACAGACCTGACTTCAGTCAACAACCTTATTGACTCATCATGGAGCTTGAATCTCACAGATCTAACACCTGCAATCTTTCAAGCTTTATTGTTTCCCAGCAATACAGATCCACCATTTGGATCACATAATTGCTCGGACAAGTCTTTGTTTGGAGTCATGTGCCAAGTGAAACCTGGATCCATAATTCACTCTCTTCTCGAGTCACTGCTTGAAACCACAAGAACATTAGATGATTCAAAATCATCTTGAACAATGGTTGCATTGCCATTATCCTTACCTCCATGATCTTTCAGGCGTTCAGGACACACCTTTCTTGTGTGACTCTCCTTCTTACAATGATAGCATCTAATACCAGATGCTTTGCCACTATAAGACTTCTGCTGACTTTTTCCTTTCTTCTTGTCGAACTTACAATCCTTTTGCAAGAATTTTCCCTTAATGGCCAAACCTTCACCAACATTCGAAGGTTTATGATCCTTACGTTCGTTCAAGTCCTTAGAATACAAGGCTGATTGAACTTCTTCAAAGGTCAGGGACTCCCTTCCATACAATAGCGTTTCTTTGAAGTGAGCATGTGATCGAGGCAAAGTGCACAATAGTAACAACGCTTGATTTTTATCATCGATCTTCACATTAATATTTTCAAGATTAAGAATAAGCTTGTTGAACATATCCAACTGCTCAGCCAACTTCAATCTTCTTGAATGAATATAAAGCTTGCTTTAGGTAGAGTCGATTTTCCAACGATTTGGTCATGTACAAACTTTTAAGTTTCACCCATAACCTTGATGTTGTCGTCTCCTTTGATACTTATCGAAGAACCTTATCACCAAGGCTCAACAAAATTGCGCTGTGTGCTTTCTCGATTATGGCTGTCTTCTCTCTTTCCGTTAACATAACGTCCATAGCCGCCGCTCCCTTTAACGCTTCCAAACAACCCTGCTGAAGCAATAGGGTTTTTATCTTCAAGCGCCATAGACCGAAATCATTCACTCCGATGAACTTTTCAATCTCATACTTTATTAAAGACATCTTCTCCACGCTCACCGCACAAATTTATTGTGAAAAACGATATTAAGAACATAGTATAAAACAAGGAACGGATAAAGAACAAGGAAGAAGAAGAACACAAGAATTGGTTATAACTGTTATTCTTTTACTTTCTCTTAGAAAACAAGATTACAAGTTTACAAGAATAACAAATAACCTCTCTCACCCTAAATTAGGATTTGCAGCATAACATAATAACAGACTAGTATGCTATTTATAATAAAACCGAACATACTAATTAATTGGCTTTTTCCACAAGGCCCATTTTACAAGCCAACTTAATAAACAAGCCAACTTAACAAATTAGGGTTTAATCACTAAAACATAATTTAACATGATAACAACCCTAGCATCCTCGACACCAGCATGTGAACAACCTTCGACTTCATACTTAATCCTGTCGAACCAATTAGCTACCGTTCGGCCATGCTAGAGTTCGATCTAATATCTCACAGAAACATTCAGATTCCTAATTTGCATTGAAAAGATTTAGAGAAGTCTTACATTTCTCATATCTTGTAGTTCTTATTAAAAGAAAATCCTTCATGTTAACGATCATATCATTCTCCGTGATGACTATAATTATGAGACATGTTATATTTAGACATTCAATTTGTCTCTTCTCATAAACATCATTATATGTTGATAGAATTTATTTGCTTGAGAACATACAATTTTTCTCATGCTCGAGAATAATTCTCAATTTTTGTACCATCTCAGAAACTCCTTTCTAAAGCTTATGTCCCTCATAAGGACATTACACTATAAAATAAAATACGAAATGCAACAAATTCTAACTACAAAATTTATAAAAGATTGTATCAAAATCATTTTAGTAACAAATCTAATATTTTTACTCAAACAAAATTAACCTCAACATTTGATTTGAAATGTCTTGTTGGAAGAGTTTATAGTGGATTGAGATCCATATTTCACTTTATTTTAAGTCCGCATTGAAATATTACACAATACTATGCTATTTAGGTAGGAACTCCTTTTAATTGTACCTAATTTAACTCTCGACTTTTATCTGTTGACTGAATATCTCTTTATTCTAACATATCATATAGATTTTTCTCTACTCTTGCTTCTAAACATACTAGTATTTAGAAGGTTTGTGACCACAATCTACATTTATAATGGTGATCCTTTGGACCACAATCTACCTTTAAAGGTTTGTGACAAGATGGACATCTCAGAAATACCACAACACAAGTTTAGGTTCAAGCCCATTGTGGAGTTCTTAGTTGGAGATTTCCAAGTTGACAACTTATATGGTAATCCAATTCGAAATATTAATTTCAACACCATTGGGGAGATCATTTCTCTTTAAAATGTAAGTTCTATATTTATCATGGATGAACATTGAGTTTGCTGCTTGATACTTCAGGATTATGCAAAATATAATACTTTAAGCACACATCATGTTTGGCTTCAGTTTAATTTATCTTTTTGGAAGACTTCCATGTATAATTTATATATAACTTCATTGTTGTGGCCTTTTGGATTGGTTGCATATGATTTTGATGGAACTGTCAGGCTATGGTTTAAATTTTTGGTTTTACAATTTCTTAGTTGTGGTATTTCAAAATTTGTCATCTTATTAATTACTTCAAACAAATTATATGGAAAAGAAATATTGTTACAGGGTATAATGTGGTGAGTTGATTATCTTCTTAAATATTCTAAAATTTTTATAGGTAAAAGATTTGGTTGCAACCTGTCATTGCTAAGTGATTTGGTTTTGTTTGTTGTGATATCACAATAAATTAGGGAGGGGTTAATCAGTAACATATTGTGGTTTTCAGGAGAAGGTGATGGATTTATAGAGAGATATGCATAAAGGAATCAAATGAGTGTATTTTTGCTTCTTTTAGTTTTTGTATGAGTTGAATGGAATCAAGTCATACATTAGCTTAGTACATTTGATTGATTATTTTTGCTTATTGTTTTTCACTTTTTCTATTTGAGATAAAATAGGTGTATTCAATATGTTTGCGTTCTAACAGTTACTACTTATTAGATATTCAATATGTTTGTCAATTTTTTTAGCTCAAGGTTCCAATAAGATGATTGTTATTTGTTCCAGTCATCTTATAAGAATATTTAAATGTTCATATTAAATTCCAATGCACTGGAATTTGATATCGTACATCAAGAACATGATTACTGGAACCTCACAGGCTTATTTTGTGTATAAGGTTATGACTTTTTTCTTTAATGATTTTGATAAACTACTCAACAACATGTCACATGCTCTGTAAGTCTTATTATTCTCTTTAAACCATTGATACTACTTTTTGATAATGATCATATCATAAAACTTGCCGGAGAGAGTGGAATTGATGAAAATGGGAGCAAGATCTCCTTGAAGCCTGTTGGTGGAATTGGGAAGATTTTCTTGAAGCATGTTGGTGGAATTGGGAAGAAATTGAAGAATAAATTTAAAATGGCGAAAGGTAATTGTCGCATCGGTAATGGAAAGTCGTGTAGAAAGTGTTAGATATGATTCCAATTGAGATCTAATGGTTGGCATCTTATTTATCTTCTCCAAGTTCTTACATTTTTTTCTTGATTTTGCATATGACATGCTTTAGTTGATTTATTTTGCACTGATTTTTAACTTATACAATGGTGGCAATTTCGTTATCCACTGTACTGCTTTAGCATTTTAGGAGGTCCATGTTATGTGACATTATTTGGGACTAATTGAGTTTTGGTTGATGCCCTGACTAAACTAAATATAATTTAAGAGTTTCATAGCGTTTTATTGAGAGTATAATAATGGAATTCTCCCTCTCTTTGGATAGGTAGGCATGTTTTGGACTCTTTTGGATTTTGGTTTTATTCTCTTTTTCTTTGTTTTCTACTGATTCATTATTCGTGTTGCAATATGTTAGACATTAGTGTAACTGTTGTAAGGTAAGGGGGAACTTGGATGGAAAGGGCCAGCTACTACAAGTTCATTCCATCCAGGTGAACCAAGAAAAATTGTTGAGATCACACTCTCGGGAACTGAAGGCTGCAGAGTTCAGCAACTGAAGGCTCAATTTTCACGTTTTTAAGTTGTTATCGCACTCCCAGCAAAATAGGAAATGGTCATGTTATCAAAATTGTCTATCAGAACAAATAGTCATGCTTCATTCATCAAGGAACAAATTATAATTCATTCTCAGAATATGAGTGAAGATGTTATTTTGAGAAGTCTTGATATGACAAATTGTCATCATTATGAAATCAAAATTATACTGAAAACAAAAACGGTTGCATGCTGTTACAACCGGATCGAACATCAACTGATGATTTAAAATCAATGAAGTCGCCATCGATTATTTATTTATCCCAAGAGAAGGGAAAGCAAAACATCGACTAAAACCTATAAGAGAAAAACAAAGAAAAGGTCTTACGACCTAGAGAAAAAGGTAAGGGTGTCAGTTACGCAAGGAGAAGGGATTAGCACTCCTCACGTTCGTCGTACTCGACGGGATCCGCTCTTGTTAGTCTAAATCTATGGGGTGTCATCTAAAAAGTCTAAATCTAAAGCTAAAGAAAAATGCGGGAAAAATACAAAGATGTGCTCGTTCGGGCCCCGCGACCCAATGCCTACGTATCCCTTTAAGGAATCAGAGCAGCCGTAGTTCGGCTTACAAATTTTGTATGTTTTTGGGTTTTTTAAATGAACGATGTTAAACGTCGCATTCCACTGCTGCTCGACCTTTGGAGACTCACACAATTGTCGTGGAAAGGAATTAACATGTTCTTAAAGAAAAAGAAAAATGGAATTGGTTTGTATTTTTTGATGTAGATAATGGTGAATTAAATCCCAATGCAAGGATACTCACCCTTCTCTACTTTTTTAAAGTCTGAAATTATTAAGTAAATTAAGTGTTTTTTATTATTGGGTATTTTTTAAAGGGAAATGTAGATAGTTGTTAACTGAATCCCAATGCAAGGATGCTCACCGTTCTATACTTTTGATAATTATTAAGTGTTTTAAAAGTTGAAAAGAAAAAGAAAACTAAATGACGAATGGAGAATTCTAAATCCTAAAATTATATTAAACTAATTCTACCTAAAATTGAGAAATTAAAGACTAAACTAACATTTTTGGGGATTTTTGATAAGGAAAATAAAATCTAAACTAAAAAACATATTTTTTTGTATTTTTAATAGGAAAATTAAAATAAAGCTAAAAATTAACACAAAAATAAAACACAACAAAAGAAATGGGTTAAAAACATTGGGATGGATTAAAGTAAATTGCTGGTCCACAAAACCATAAGGCCCAAAAGACTGGTTCAAGAAATCTGTTAAAATAAAGTGGGTGTAAGTAATAAAATGGAGTTCGATGGCCCAATGGGAAATACTGAGCCCAATTCACAACAAAGAGCCAAAACCCTAAAACTTAATGAGGACAAACCGCCCCCCTTCTTCATCAAACTCAATCAACTCTCTCCCACGCTCTATTCTTCTTCAAACTCGTTAATCAAACTCTCCCCTCAAATAAAATAAACTCTGTTCATTCTTTCTCCGATTCTCTCGATTCTCTCGACTGAACTCCCTCACTCTCTGATTCAATCGAACAACAACTCTCCCCTCATCCAGTTAAACCTCAAACTCTTATCTCTGCATCATCTCTCAATCTCTCTGTTTCTCAGATTCATTAACCACACGAAACAAACAAATTCAACAACAATAATCCACACAATCAATTAGTCATGGCAAAAGTTCAATCAAGGAAACAATAATCATGGCATGGTAACAAACGTGAAGAAGATTAAAAAGGAAACAAACCGATCCGAAAGTTATCGGAGGAAGAGTTCCACGAGTTGAATCAATTCTTCTGCTATGTTCGTGCGCTGAAGATGAAGATGTTAATTTGAGTCCGGTTTAGCTACTGCGATTTGCTTGGTTCAATGGCGACTAGTGAAGATCGGATCTCTTCAGTGATCGAAACTGTGATGCGCGTGAGTTGATGTGTTGGCGGGTTCTATGACATCGGACTGTTGGAGCTGAAGGTGTGGCTGGTCGTTGAGCTTGTGCGTGAAGGATGGCTTTTGCGATTAGGTTGATGGAGGTTCTGTTCTGAGATTGATAATATTGTCACTGAGTGTAGCACTGAATCAACGTTGTGAATCGTTGCTGAGGAAGTATTGCGGATGGTGTTGATATTTGGCTGAGGTTTTCACGATGATGTGTAAGGATGATTGAAGGACATATGTGGATGAAGGTTTGGTGTTGCAGAAGGTAATATATGAAGGTTTATGGTTCTATTTGTGAAGAGTTGAATGGAAGATTAGGAGCAAATCTGTTTGGAGGAAGTTTGCAGGTCGGTTAAAATGGTGTTTGGAGCAAACTGTGGAGGAAGAACTCATAGGAATTTCAGCAGAGTTTTAGGCTATGTTTGGGAGTTTGGAGGGGAAGGGAGGGGAGGACTTTGAAAAATAGTAAGAATTAGGTGAAAAGGATAAAAAGATTTTGGGTAGGAGAGTTTTGGAGGGTTTGAGTTTATTCATAAAACCAAAAACCCCATAAAATGGGGAACTTAAAAATTGTATTGAACGAGGGTATTGAAGGAGGGTTTTGGAGGGTTTTGAAGGACTTAAATAAATTTTCCAAATATCTTTTAGGTTGTTATATTATTCTGAAAATTAAAAATTTACTAATAATAATGACTCTTTTATCATTCTAAACAAAATCATTTTTCCAAAAAATGTCAAATATTTTCCAAATATCTTCCTATATATTTTTAGTGTATTTTTCTTCCTCCCTTTTGCTGTGATTTGAGGGCTTTATATAGATGAGAGGATAGTGAGATTGGTGTGATATTTTAGAGGGAAAACTCGAGGATTCAAAGTTGTTGGTACAAAGATGTTCCCTTGCATTTTGTCTTGTTTATTCTTCTTTTTCGCTCCTTTTCTGATGCAGTTTTTTGTTGTTTGTGTAACTCTTGGCCGTTTTTTGCAGGAATGGGACAGGTTATTTTTGTTTGCATTATGCAGAGCTAGTGGACCCAGAGCTAGTACGGGTTTCTTTGGAGTTGACTTTGGAGATGGAAGAGTGGGATTGGTAGTGAAAATTTGATGTACTGAGCAGCAAAAAACCGTGTGAAGCATTGTGTGTGGTCCCCAAATTTCTTCATAATTTCACAAAATATTGGCTCAACATGGGATTGCTTTGTACAAAAAGATTTGGGCCAAACATGAAATCGATGATGGGCCTTGAATATTGAATAGAACTTGGACCTACATAATTGAAATAAAACAAAGAAAACAAACAATAATAGAAAAAAAATGATTTTAATTTTAATAAAGAATCAATCTTAAAAATAAATTGAATCTCGATTAAAATTATAAATCATAAACGGTTGGTAAAAAGTACAAAAATCACATTAACTATAAATCGAATAAAAAAATGCATGTAGGTAAAAAGTCGGGCAAAATTTAGGGTGCAACAGTTATCCCTATTTAATTATCTTTAGACAAGTAGCTTGAGTGACTTAGTCATCAAGTTACCAGTGGCAGAAGGTAATTAAATACTAAAAGACCTGAATTTTGCCCATTGATACAATGATATGCTAATGTATTTTTATTAAATACTAAAAAATGCATGTAGGTAAAAAGTCGGGCAAAATTTAGGGTGCAACACATGCTTATTATTTTCTATGCTCAAGTTAAAATATGGTTGTGGACATATTTTCAGCCAATTTTTAAGGACAACATGAATAGCAGTGAGATTTCTTGATAGCTTTTCAACATGATTGTTAACACCTTCAAATGTTTCATATTCCTCTCTGACATAAGGTGCCATGTTTTGAATCTCTGATCCAATTATAGTGTAAGCCATTTTCAGGTGTATTGATAATTAGAATGAATAAAAGTTTGGAGATGATATCTGTGTTAAGACTATGGCTCTCATCACCTTTATAGTTGGCTGCTTCTATTAAAGAATGATAATGGTATTATTAGTTACAATACTAATACTACCAACCAGGGCCGGTCCTTTGAATTTGGGTGCCCTGGGCGAATCAAAAGAGTGGTGTCCAAAAATTGTTTTTAACAATAAATACATAAGGATAAAAGAAATAATTGGATAAAAACACATTTTCATTTGACATTGTGCAAAAAGAATATAAGTATGGATCTTAGAATCAATGTTTATATTACATCAAAACATAAATCACTATAAAGAGACTTCTTATTCTTCTTCTTCTTGATCCGATTTTTTTCTATAATTTTTTTTACCAAACCTTTAAATTATTTAAATACCGTCCTCTTAATATTTTTTATTGCAAAATCATTAATAATTTGCCCATACTCAAGGTTCCTCAAAAAATTATTTTCAATTGAAATCAATGCAAGACTATTTAATCTATCTTGTGACATAGTAGATCTAAAATAAGATTTTAATAATTCTAATTTCGAAAAACTTCTTTCAGCAGATGCAACACTGGTAGGAATAGTCTATATTATTCTATAACGTATGCGTGTATTAGAAAAACAATTAAAAGTATTTAAAAAACTCAATATCATATAGCTTGATTTTGATTCAATTGTTAAAACTTTTCTAATTAATTTAAATTCTTCAAACGAAATTTCATTATCAAGATCAACAAAATCGTCATGTTTTAAACAAGTTTCAAGATGTTTACAACATGCTTTCAAGTCCCTATCAAATAATGATCTAAGCCTTTCAATACTAAACAAGAATTCAAAAATATTTTCATATGTGCTATACTGCTAAAATCTTCTATCAAGTGAGCCAATTGTTTGATCTGCCATATATAAGAAATAGTTATTTCGGAAATACTCTTCAACAGACTCAAGATTCAGTTGTGTGAGTTGAGACAGATTTTCATCATAGTGTTGTTTTTAGGAGATTTTCATCATAATAGTAATTGATTTTATTCTACTCTTTATTTTATTTATGGAAAATTACATTCTTTTATTAATTAATTCTTACTTTGTAGTGCCGCTATAATTTTGTTAGTCAGTATTTATCAAAAATAAAATTCTAGCAAGTATTTTTATATTAGAAAATTTTCTTTTAATATATATAGGGGTAAAAAAATATTTTTGGTGCCCCTAAAATTATGGGGCCCTGGGCTCCCGCCCCACGAACCCTTGCTCAGGGCCACCCTTGCTACCAACCAACTAACAAAGTGCATGGCAATGCAGAATTATTCTAATATTCCCTGCAAAAACTCCTAAGAATTTTGAAGATATAAACCTCACTAATTTTATAAAATCAGTTTAATTGATTTTTTTAACTTTTCTACTCTCTTTACGGGATAATTGTGTACTGCCGAGTATAATTGCATAAAATCCATCTACATAAAACTCCTACCAATGTACATGATTAATAGCAAGAGATTCAAATAACGGAGAAGAAACATCCTATGGTAACAAGTAACAACTGAATGCCATGGAACTTTCTACACTGTATTATTTGTTTAGTTGATATATATATGTCATACACATAAATTGTGCTTAAAAGATTGCGGGTTGAAGAAACGGGCCTGGATTTAGTCTAATTAGAATGTTTTTAAAATTTGTATTAAGTTAATTTCCGTATGAATTTCTATAAAATTTAATAAAAAATATTAATTAATAATTTAATAATATATAACGATTTAGACGATTAAAAAATAATAAATCTCATGCAACATTATTTAAAAAAAATTGCCATGCATTGAAAAAAATTGAGGACGATATATCAAATAGAGTAATTCTATGAATTACTTAAAATATTTAATTGCCATGCATTGAAAAAAATTGAGGAGATATCAAATAGAGTAATTCTATTTATTACTAAAGATATTTAAAAGAAATGCAAGAAGTGCAGCACAGAATCCACATCCCACTTAAAATTTTGGTCTATGACATCACTTTTTCCATTTTTATATTTATAAACGAGAATAAATGTATCGTTGGTATAATTATTTTTTAAATAAGAATAAATTATAAATATTTTTATAAAAAATTTATCGTTGGTATACTTATTTTTTCAAATGAGAATAAGTTAAAAATATTTTTATAAACAAGTATATTATTGATATAATAATTTTTATAAATGAAAATTCATTACAAATATTTTTATAAACAATTTTTTTTATTATTAATACAATCATTTTTATAAACGGAAAAACACAATTTTTCCTTTTTAAATGACATATATTAATTTTAATTACCATTATTATTGTTACATTCATATCTCAACTAAGTTAATTAAAACTATTATATGGTTATTTAAAATTTTGTATTTACATTTGCTAAAAATTCATATTTTCCCCAACTCACGCATTCTTTTTTTATATGATTATTTTGAAATTATTTTTAATTTAAGAGACAATATTTTAAAAAATAATATATGAAAAAGTGAGCTGTAATCATTTCATTAATTCTAATCCTTTTAAATTAACATCATAATTTATAAATTAAAAAATTATTTTATAGTTAAATAAATTAGATCATTAAGTAATACAAATATATATATTAACAATAAATACTTTATTATTATTATTATTATTACTTTTATATATATATATATATATATATATATATATATATATATATATATATATATATATATATATATATATATATATATATATATATTTATATATTACTAATAACAAAGACATAATATAAAAGATTATAATGTTATTATAGTTTTATTTGTAAATTATAAGTATTTCTAAAATATTTTCTTTATTTAGAGAAATTTTAACCCGTGCGAAATACTAGTTCTATTGTATGATATCTATTATATTATATTATATATGTTAAAACAGAACTTCAAAACTTTATCCAAATCTCACGTGTCATGCTCTACAATTCTCATTGTTTTTTCTCTTCTAAATTAATGTGAATACAAATAATTAATTGATTCTTATTCTACTAACTTATTCTTTTTAATTTTGTAAGAAAATAAAACTGTTTGTTTCCTATTACGATATCAAGTCTCTTTCACCTGACAAAAATATTTTTGTTTTTTAAAAACAATATATTTTCATATATCATTATCCATAAGATACTAAGAGCTTCTCCCGCGGCAGTTTCTTAAAAAGTTCTCCAGCCTAAAAAACGAGTAAATAATACTGAGAGCCATTGGAGTTGGTCACTTTGGCAAACAATGGCTTCAGTATGCAACGACGATAAAAGCAGTTTTTCATTAAAATAATAATAAATTTTAAAATGGACTATTATTAATAGCTTTTTAAATTTTTTAACATCTTAGATAAAGTTGTGAGACCTAATATTAATTTTTTTAGAGTTGTACAATTGAAATGAAAATTGAATGAATTGCTTCAAGATAACATGGCTTAATAGGTCCCACAAAAAATCCAAAAATAAGTTGCATCATTGGAGGCGCTCTCTTGCTTTTCCTTATACCTTCTTTATTTTCCAACCTATTCATTAAATTAAAAGAAATTTGTAACAATTCAATCCAATGTTTATCCTCAATGTAACAATCAATCCAATGAACAATTTCATTTTTCAGCCAATGAATGTAGTTGTGTTCCGACTTTTTGAACAGTAGGACTTCCTCTCTCTACTTTTTGGATATAGAGTTTTTTGTAATACAACAATTTCAAGACCTTATATCTTATGCTATAGATTTCATGTGCGAGTTTTAAAAAAATTTATTCAATTTCTTCTTAATTCTCATATTTATTCAATTTCTTTATTTTTTACCATTAATATTAATATTCTACGTAATTTCTTCAAGTAAACAAACAAAATTTCTTCAAGTTATTTTCAAAATAAAAAATATTAATATTTCTCCGAAATCATTTTAGAATTTCTTCGTGCATTTTATTAATATTATACATAATTAATATTCTTCGTAATTATTTTAAAAACTATTTTTGTTTATTTCTTTATTTATAAATGAAAATTTCAAATGTGAGTGTGTTAACCCACATTTTGTAAATTAATACATGTCTTTTTAGTATTCAATTTAGTATTATTTTTATGTTTGTTTGCTGTTTTTATCATATTAGTGGGGAGTACATTAGGTGCTCCCATTTGTTAGTTTAGTGTTTATTTTGTGTGTAGAAGCTAGAAATTAGGCAAGTTGAGTCACGACTAGACAAGTCAGTGGATGAGTTATGAGTGAGGAAGAATAAGTTACAAAAGAACACCAAACTCACTTGGAAACCAAGCAACGAGGGAATAGCTAGAAGTACTGAATGGAGGGAAAGCTCAAATGGAGCTGAAAATGATAGTGGAACCAATTCAAATTCACAGTGGGACTTGCAGCGCTAAAAGACAAACTTATGGTACAAAAAGACTGTGCGTCGTCTGCACCTGCTGCGTTAGACTGTCCATTTCGCATTGTCCCTTCCCCTTGGTCGGTAGTACAAAAATTCTCTATGTATTGCTTGGGACATTGTTGATTGCATTGGGCCGGGGTATACTCTTGATCCTAGGCCCATGATCCGAGAAAGAGGAAAAACCCTAATTTCCTGGCCTATAAAAGGAGCTTGAAGCAACATTGGAAAGGGTTCAGCATTTTGTACCGAGTTATGTTTTCCTGAAGCGTGTTGCAAAAGAGTGTCGTAATCTCCCCTACCCATTTTCGTGTTTGTTGATGAACACGAGCGTGACTGAAGTTTTCTCTTGAAGACTTAGTTGTCTCAAGTTCTACTTTGAGTTTCTCTTAGTTTGTTATCTTTTGTGCATATTATTCTCTTAAAACGTTTCCTTTGAGAACCATGTTCATTGGTTATACTCAGCTCACTATGAGCTAAACTTCTTTTAGTTGAGTTATGTGAAGTTAATATACAAGTGTGTTTATGTTATATGTTTGTGTGACTAATTGTCATACCCCAAAATTTGCCCATACTATTTCTCTTGTACAAATGCAAATCAAAGTTCAAAGCTTCATAGACACTTTCTCCTATACAAAGGCTCTGAACTAGGGTTTGGATCTTTCAAAAGAAAATCACTGAATCAATGGCTCCAAGGCATCTTATATGGCTCAATATATCCTACACTATCTCCATGACAAGTATCAAGGCCTATCTCAAAGTTCTGATCATTCAAAAGTTCAGAAAGTCAACAGTCGACTAGTTGACCTAAAAAGTCAACTGTGGTCAAAGCAAAGTCAAAACTCTTGATTTTTTTGTCAAGATCCTCATATTGAAGTATCATTCACCATTTGATCAAGAATCGATCATGGTTCATCAAGGGGAGATCAAAAATCAACAATTCAAAAGGTTTCTAAATTAGGGTTTTGTATAGGAAAAGTCAACTGAACTTTGACCAGCCATAACTCTCACATGGAATATCAGAAATTTCCCATCAAAAGCTCATTTTGAAGGAAATTTGGTTCTCTACAAAATTGTGTCTCACATGCCAAGTCTAAAAATGCTTCATTTGGGAGATATGGACCAAAACATTATAGGTCCTTTTCAAAGGTCAACAAAAAGTCATTTTCTTCAAAAGGACATATAAGAAGCATGGAAAAGAATTTTGATATGAGACCAAAGGCACTGATTAGAGGACTCTCTAAGGTTTCTAAAGAGTCCTAGAACTCTTCCATACCATAAAAAATGAGAGAAATATGCTTGGTACAAGTTGGTCGATTTTCAAGAAAATTGTGAAACCTTAATTAGCAAAATACATACTTTTGAGTAATGGGCCTTTGATATTACAATTCTCACGAAATATCAAGTGTATGGGAGGCCCATAAACCAAAAATTATTTATTTTATGATATTATTTTATTTACCTTTGAGTTTATTTATTTAAATTCAAAATAAATCAAATAAAATCATATTTTTGAATAAATAAAAGATGCTATGGAATATTTTCTCATATAATTATATTATATCTCATCTAATGACCAAAAATTGTGAGGAATATGCAAGAAATAGAATTGAACTAAATATAGAAAGATTGAATGCAAATTTTCATATAAAATCTTTTGCAATCAATCAAATGTTTTCTCTCCAAGTTTTCTGACCTAATTCAAACCCTTATATATACCCATAACACTCAGCCTCAGAACACAGGAGCTTGTGGCCTCAAAACCCTAACAAAACTTTCCTAAAAAAAATTTCAAAGTTTAGGGCAAACTGGTTTCCTTCGTTCAGGGCAATCCAGAGGCAAATAGAGGCATCATTCCACTTCTGAACCGTCACAAGGTAAGTCCATGTATTGGTAAGCCTTAAGCATGCGTGAGATTCAGGTACCACCATTAACAACTTCATGCATATTTTCCATCTCTCATATTTTTGCTTTTTGTCGTGTTTAATGGGAACTAATGATATGGTTGAGCCTCTGGTACTATTTAGGACAAGAGGATGCCCTTGCTTCGAAGTTCTAACGTGAATAACGTGAGACACCATGTTAGGGCAAAAGGAAAGAAAACTTTCGGATTGCATGATACGTTCGTTTTCAGATCAAACCAAGGCCATATTTTGATTCAGGAGGTTAGCTTTAGTGGATCTGGGCATTCACGTTGTTTGTATAACACCGTTTTGTAGGGTTTTGAGTTTTGCAGAAAATCGAAGCAAAAAATCGCAAGAAAAACTGCAGCAATAACCATGGAAGAATCCGCAGGAAAATAGGATGAAGAAGATGACCAGTGGGCCAACGCGTGGCACCTTCCAGTTCGTGAGTCAGCCTGCTGACTTTTCTCTCCCCACGCTGGCGAATAACCATTGGACGGTCAAACTAAAGACTTCCTCCCTCCCACTCTCATTGGCACGCGCGCAAGACACAGGGGACCCACTTTGACTCTGACTTTTTTTGAATTCCCTAGATTATCTCTTGTTTCATATTTAATTCATTGTTTGTGTTTTATTAATGATTACAAACTTGGCAGAATTGGCAAGGGCTATGCATTGTAGCCAGAAGAGGGCGTGTTCGAGCCCCAGGCATCACAATATTTTTTTCAAGTGAATCAAACATCAATCTGGTGCTTCGCCCGCTGCACACGCATGATGCACCTTTGCTCCCAAGCCATCAGATCTTATGAACGCATGATCCAACGCATACAAAGGCTGCGGCACACCATGAGTCCTCTAGAGCGTGTCTCACCGAATCCAGGTCCCAGCATTTTTTTTGTTTCTATTTCTTTTCTATCTTTTCTTTTTTTTGTTTTAATTTTCTTTTCCACTTTTTTTAGAGGTTATTAAATTAGGATTAACAAATAATTTTATTTTATTTTCATAATTAAGTTACTAGATTAGTAGATTAATTAATTAACCAATTAGGTAAATTAGATTTAAATAGATAATTAGGTTTAATTATTAAGTTAAATTAATTAGATGGTTAGTACATGATTTTTTCTTAAATATTTAATTTAGTTTAAAATTAGGATTTAGTTTAGTAATAAAATCAATTTAGGTTTTCATTTAATCTCTTTAATCCCGACTTTTCCAATACGATTCTCTTCTCATCTCCAAACTCTATTGCTTGTCGCATGAATGCTTATTTTAGCTATTTACTTAATTATTTAATTTTTGTCTTTTTTTCGTTTTTATTTAATTACTGTTATTTAATTTAATTTCTGTCATTTAAATTCTAGAAGGTGTATAGGTCGCTTATTCGATTTTGATGTAATAGTAATTAGGACTTTATACTTTCCGCATTTTATTTTCCGTACGTTATAACTGCTATTTTATTATCTGTATATTATTAACTACGTGGTTAGTAAATAGGGAGTGCAAGATAAGTAATTGAACGTAGCCCACTAATACAAGATAATATATCTGAATTAAACTCACGTGATTGCTGCACACACTCACCTTTAAGGTAACCCTTCTTATGCTGCCTGTTGCCTTTCAATCTAAACGGAATAGTCAAGTCCCTTCGAGCGTAGGGATACCTTAGCACCTGCTGCCTACGAATTCAAATCATCATAGTCCCTCGGAATAAAAGATCATAGTTCCTTCGAGTTGCCTACGATAAAATGATCTCGTCCCTCGATGTTGCCTCGATAAATGATGATAGTCCCTTCGATTGCTAAGGTATCCTTACTGTTGCCTTAATGACTATTATATCCTTCCCTTAGACTACCTACCCTCTTTATGGTAGGGATAGTCTTATGGTGAACGATACTCTCGATGACCCGCACATCCAATTGAAAGACTTCCTGCCCTCTTATGGTATGGATATACCCTTTCGCCCGAAAGACTTAAAGAACAAGAAAGACAATCTTAGGGTAGGTAGTTCTTAAATGCTTGCTCATATTCAAAACTTTCAAAAGGCTTTTCACACCCCTCTTTTCAAAACAATTTCAAAACAAGGCTACGCTTATTTACAAGCTAAAGTCCTTAACGAAATCTTTTTACTATTCACACACGACACTTCAAACTTTTTCAAACAAGTAAAGTGAGCTAAGAAATTAAGAGCCCATGGATAACCATGGATGCAAAGGGTGCCTTACACCTTCCCTTTGTATAACCTACCCCCGAACTCAAAATCTTTCAAAGGTCTTTCCTGTTCTTTTTGCCTTTCCAATTGGATAAAATAAAAGTCGATGGCGACTCTTGCTTAACCGCGACATTCTCGATTATAAAAAGTCAGTTCACCGTATTACAGAACTGGCGACTCTGCTGGGGATAATTTCGATAAAAGAGGGGTTACCTTAAAAGTTAGGATTCACTTTAAATGTTTTCTATTGTTTGCTTTGTGTGTTTTCTTTTTCAGGGGCGTTTTGGGAAAATTGAAGGACGAATCCTACACCCGGATTCAAGTACACTTAAGATTAGGAGTGGCATAGTCATGGCGACCTCTTTCACATATGTGGGAGATGAGTCAATATGAAGTTCACACTTGAGTTAGGACTCCATATCCATATGCACACCTTTCTCAAATGAGGGAGGTCTATGTATGTGTCTGTGGGTGCGCCGGAGCTCAAGGACCTTTAGTTACCCTTAACCCATCCTGGCCTTTAGGAACGTAGTGGGGGGACTACTCTTGGCAAATGTCGAGAACTAGTCGCTACCCGATGCTACAATTCAGATAGGTCCTTTCTCAAAGTATCATTGCATGATGTGAATGTATCATGTCCGAGGGTGCTTTAGAAGGGCTGACAATTCTGGATAACTTCTAGAACCCGTTGCTGAAATCTCCTTATCCATAGAAATACCCTTGGGAAGGACACCTGATCAGACTCCATGCAAGCCTTAAGCCAAAAATTGTGTGACTTGTGTGACTTACTTGTGTGTGCTACTGACCCTTCTATTTCCTTGTAGGATTTGCTTGTAGGACATTTCGTCCTTACTACCTTATGCCTTACTTAATGCATTACATGTGCATGACATCGTGACATCATGACATCATAACATATCATATTAACTAACCCTTTCAAGGATCCTTGGAATTTAGGGCGCATAATCTCAGGTGCCCTAATCAAAGACACCGTACCTATCAAGGGGGAAGAGGATTTATTTTCCTCTGGCCATATGTCTTCCAAATCAAAGACTGAGTACCTATCAAGGGGAAAGAGGATTTATTTTCCTCTGGCCATATGTCTTCCAAATCAAAGGCTGAGTACCTAATCAAGGGGCAAGAGGATTTACTTTCCTCTGGCCACATACCTTCCAAATCAAAGACACCGTACCTATTAAGGGGCAAGAGGATTTATTTTCCTCTAGCCATATACCTTCAAATTCAGAGGTATCCCGAATCAGAAGCGATGACCCACTCGATATGGTGAGCTTAATTCCCAAGGAAGAACATCCAAGAATCAGAGTTCTTCAGACAAAGACGCGACCAAACCATTTCTAATGTTGCTAACTAAATTACTAAAGATCCTTGAAAATATTGCATCTGCATTCATAACATTGCATCACAGGTTTCCACCACAGGTTTCTCATCCTTCCTTGCTGCCTATTTCAGCATCATGAATCTCGAGCAATCAGTCAAAAATCTTCAGAATCAGAACAACCGGTTCCAAGAGATGATCCTTAACTTGGCCAAGGAGCAAGAAGAATTGGAGGCACTCCTATTCTTGGGGTACAATTACAATGCGAGATGCGCTTATTATTCAATCCTGGTTATGGTGTAAAGGATGGTAGACCATTGAGGCGTGCGATTAAAGATTTAATCATGACACTCAAATCAGAAAAGACCACGACAACAAAGTCACGACAACTGAGTCACGACAACAAAGTCACGACAACTGAGTCACGATAATGGAATCACGACAACTGAGTCACGATAATGGAATCATGACAACAAAGTCACGACAACTGAGTCACGATGATGGAATCACGACAACTGAGTCACGATAATGGAATCACGACAACTGAGTCACGATGATGGAATCACGACAACTGAGTCATGATATTGGAATCACGACAACTGAGTCACGATGATGGAATCACGACAACTGAGTCACGATAATGGAATCACGACAACTGAGTCACAACAATCAATTCACTCATATGATCCAGATGCTCAGGATAATCGAGCCAACAAATTCTAACACCACCCTTCTGAAACCCCTGTGGTGATTACCGCTCCTATGCCTAGTCATGACAAGACTGAGTAATGTCTAAATGGATGAACTTTTAATCATTAGCTTTACTTTCATTTGCAATTTCTATTCCGTTTGTTTAAACATTCGACTTATGATAGACATTATCTGTCTTAATAATCATCATCAGTGCATTGCATATGTTTGTCTTGAATAAATTATTTCGCTATCACTCATTTAAACTGCATCTTTACTTTGCATAGGTTTTATGATACTTAACTCCTGCTAAAGCTGTACACCTTTTAAGGGAGGATGACGAAAACGATACCGCAACCTCATACAGTATGCTTTTGAGCGGACTATGCTGACGATGTACAGGCATTGTTTTAGATCCTAAACAGTGGAGATATAAGGATGATAATCCCTCGTCAACCCCTTTGAGCCTAAGGAGTAGAAGTTTCTTTTTGTACGAAAAAACCGCATTTTTAACCTGGGGCAGGGTAGTTCTCAGTTAATTTGGCTGTGCATTCTATTTCAAGAGAATCATTCTGCGCACCTTTCAACAAAGGTTTCAATCACAAGTGTTCATCCGCCCACATCAAAGAAGTGTTGGAGATGTAAATCAAAAGCCAATGATGGTTCATCAATCATTAAGCAAGACAGTCAATATCTTTAAAAAAAATGAATAAACATATGTACAAAGAAAAGCCTGCTAAGTCAAAAAACAAAAAGATGACTTAGGCAAAAATCGAGGCATCCCGCTGACTGTAAGCTCAAAATAGACAGTTCAGGCAAAAGTTAGGGATATCAAAAGATGAAAAAAGAGAAGTCAATAAATTCCTGAACGACACAATGTCGTGACTACCAAAAGGAAGAAGTGACTGCCATCTCAAAAAGTTCTCTTTGCTTGTAAACCATCATCATTACCAAAAGTGCAAATCCAAAAGTCTCTTGGAACCTGAATGCACAAGTCGAATTAACTGAGCATAAGATCGAAGAACGTCACGAAGATCGGGATGGGTATAAATGAAATTTGAGCCTTTATCCTTTGTTTCTTAAACCGTGAACCAAGCCACGTTACAACCCTTGAAAGTCCTAATTGAAGCATGGTTAGTTCGAAAGCATACTGTCACCAAAAGGGTATCCTGACTCCTTAAGGTTTACCAAAAATGCTGAGTTGATATTTCATTTTTACAAACATCATATTGTTACAAATAAACATCACGCTTTTACATCTCCTGTTTTAATGTTTTTCAACAAAAATCAAGACAAACGTATGCATTGCATCTCATGAATACATTATTAAACATATTCTGCTACATAATTTCAAATGTTAGCAACAGAAAGAATTTGCACAGGGTACAACTAATGACTGAAAGTTATCCCGACAGACAATATTACTCCAAGAAGTCATGTCTCCTACGTATACAAGGGGCATGACATCTTTTGCCCAATCAATCTGGGGCAATCAAGTCAAGATTCCAAGAATATATCAAGGATGCCGATCAGGGGCATACATCCTAGAAAATCTAAAGCTACTTCTCAACCAACATAGGACATTGTCTTGGGCCTATGATTACTAGGGGCATGTTGCCCGTAGTGCACACCTCATAAAGTCCTCGCGAGTTGAATCTCTTCAAGTTCCTACTAGCTGGGGCAAAGTTATACAAGGCATGTTCAACGCTTCGATCAGTATCCATTGGCATGTTCTAATCAACACAAATCCAAGAATGGCAAGTGCTATAATCACTGGGGGCAATATTCAAGGCATTCATGCTTCCCCACAGAGTCGACTTCACAAGATCACATCCCCACAGAGTAATCATTAAGAAGATATCTTCATCCTGACAAAGACGTGGTTCCCCAACAGAGTTTACATCTTCAACAATACTAGTTCCCCGACCTTCCTCTCTTCTCCAAGCATGTTTCATTAAATATCTCTAATTCCCAGTCAGGGTACATCAAGTTACTGGTCATCCCCAAACAGAAATCATAAATCCCCAGCTACACATCTTCGAAACAAGATCAAATATCCAAGTCACAATGATACAGAGATTGATTTTCTCAGAACGACATCAGTCATACATCATATACATCACATACATATTCATACATTGAATGCGGTTATAATTCATACATAACATACAAAACGTTCCATTTTTCCATCTCATTCATTACATACATCATAAACATTGCATAAAACTGACATTGTTACCAAGTGAATATTATCTGACAGGTACGTTACAAAAGTTCGAATCTTATTCAAAGCAAAGCCTAACGCACGGCCTTCTAGACATCTACGGATGCAAATTGGGTAGTCTAACGCACGACTTATCCATCAACCTAACGCACAGTTTTCCAGACATCTGAGGATGCAATTGAGAATAGTCTAACGTACGATTTATTCTTCGACCTAACGCACGGTCTTCCAGACATCTACGGATGCAAATTGGGTAGTCTAACGCACGACTTATCCATCAACCTAACGCACGGTTTTCCAGACATCTGAGGATGCAATTGAGAATAGTCTAACGTACGATTTATTCTTCGACCTAACGCACGGTCTTCCAGACATCTATGGATGCAAATTGGGTAGTCTAACGCACGACTTATCCATCAACCTAACGCACGGTTTTCCAGACATCTGAGGATGCAATTGAGAATAGTCTAACGCACGATTTATTCTTCGACCTAACGCACGGTTTTCCAGACATCTACGGATGCAAATTGGGTAGTCTAACGCACGACTTATCCATCAACCTAACGCACGGTTTTCCAGACATCTGAGGATGCAATTGAGAATAGTCTAACGCACGATTTATTCTTCGACCTAACGCACGGTTTTCCAGACATCTGAGGATGCAATTGAGAATAGTCTGACGCACGATTTATTCTCCGACCTAACACACGGTTTTCCAGACATCTGAGAATGCAATTTGAATAGTCTGACGCACAACTTATTCTCCGACCTAACGCACGGTTTTCCAGACATCTGCGGGTGCAAACTAGAAACAGTCTAACATATGACACATTCTAACTCTCGAGCTTATCAAGTCAGATGGCATCTTTAAGCCCATCTGTAAACAATTACTTCTCAAATAATTCAGTCTCAACATCTGGATGGCATCTTTAAGCCCATCCCCTACAAAAGTCCCTACTTCAGCTTGGGCAAATTTCTTGGTATTCTAGTGTTCAATCATCTTCCACCTTCAGATATCGACTGGCATACAAACCACTCTACATCTTCAGGTTTAAGATAATTGAACAGGGGCAGCTGTCATACCCCAAAATTTGCCCATACTATTTCTCTTGTACAAATGCAAATCAAAGTTCAAAGCTTTATAGACACTTTCTCCTATACAAAGGCTCTGAACTAGGGTTTGGATCTTTCAAAAGAAAATCACTGAATCAATGGCTCCAAGGCATCTTATATGGCTCAATATATCCTACACTATCTCCATGACAAGTATCAAGGCCTATCTCAAAGTTCTGATCATTCAAAAGTTCAGAAAGTCAACAGTCGACTGGTTGACCTAAAAAGTCAACTGTGGTCAAAGCAAAGTCAAAACTCCTGATTTTTTGTCAAGATCCTCATATTGAAGTATCATTCACCATTTGATCAAGAATCGATCATGGTTCATCAAGGGGAGATCAAAAATCAACAATTCAAAAGGTTTCTAAATTAGGGTTTTGTATAGGAAAAGTCAACTGAACTTTGACCAGCCATAACTTTCACATGGAATATCAGAAATTTCCCATCAAAAGCTCATTTTGAAGGAAATTTGGTTCTCTACAAAATTGTGTCTCACATGCCAAGTCTAAAAATGCTTCATTTGGGAGATATGGACCAAAACATTATAGGTCCTTTTCAAAGGTCAACAAAAAGTCATTTTCTTCAAAAGGACATATAAGAAGCATGGAAAAGAATTTTGATATGAGACCAAAGCCACTGGTTAGAGGACTCTCTAAGGTTTCTAAAGAGTCCTAGAACTCTTCCATACCATAAAAAATGAGAGAAATATGCTTGGTACAAGTTGGTCGATTTTCAAGAAAATTGTGAAACCTTAATTAGCAAAATACATACTTTTGAGTAATGGGCCTTTGATATTACAATTCTCACGAAATATCAAGTGTATGGGAGGCCCATAAACCAAAAATTATTTATTTTATGATATTATTTTATTTACCTTTGAGTTTATTTATTTAAATTCAAAATAAATCAAATAAAATCATATTTTTGAATAAATAAAAGATGCTATGGAATATTTTCTCATATAATTATATTATATCTCATCTAATGACCAAAAATTGTGAGGAATATGCAAGAAATAGGATTGAACTAAATATAGAAAGATTGAATGCAAATTTTCATATCAAATCTTTTGCAATCAATCAAATGTTTTCTGTCCAAGTTTTCTGACCTAATTCAAACCCTTATATATACCCATAACACTCAGCCTCAGAACACAGGAGCTTGTGGCCTCAAAACCCTAACAAAACTTTCCTAAAAAAATTTTCAAAGTTTAGGGCAAACTGGTTTCCTTCGTTCAGGGCAATCCAGAGGCAAATAGAGGCATCATTCCACTTCTGAACCGTCACAAGGTAAGTCCATGTATTGGTAAGCCTTAAGCATGCGTGAGATTCAGGTACCACCATTAACAACTTCATGCATATTTTCCATCTCTCATATTTTTGCTTTTTGTCGTGTTTAATGGGAACTAATGATATGGTTGAGCCTCTGGTACTATTTAGGACAGGAGGATGCCCTTGCTTCGAAGTTCTAACGTGAATAACGTGAGACACCATGTTAGGGCAAAAGGAAAGAAAACTTTCGGATTGCATGATACGTTCGTTTTCAGATCAAACCAAGGCCATATTTTGATTCAGGAGGTTAGGTTTAGTGGATCTAGGCATTCACGTTGTTTGTATAACACCGTTTTGTAGGGTTTTGAGTTTTGCAGAAAATCGAAGGAAAAAATCGCAAGAAAAACTGCAGCAATAACCATGGAAGAATCCGCAGGAAAATAGGATGAAGACGATGACCAGTGGGCCAACGCGTGGCACCTTCCAGTTCGTGAGTTAGCCTGCTGACTTTTCTCTCCCCACGCTGGCGAATAACCATTGGACGGTCAAACTAAAGACTTCCTCCCTCCCACTCTCATTGGCACGCGCGCAAGACACAGGGGACCCACTTTGACTCTGACTTTTTTTGAATTCCCTAGATTATCTCTTGTTTCATATTTAATTCATTGTTTGTGTTTTATTAATGATTACAAACTTGGCAGAATTGGCAAGGGCTATGCATTGTAGCCAGAAGAGGGCGTGTTCGAGCCCCAGGCATCACAATATTTTTTTTCAAGTGAATCAAACATCAATCTGGTGCTTCGCCCGCTGCACACGCATGATGCACCTTTGCTCCCAAGCCATCAGATCTTATGAACGCATGATCCAACGCATACAAAGGCTGCGGCACACCATGAGTCCTCTAGAGCGTGCCTCACCGAATCCAGGTCCCAGCATTTTTTTTGTTTCTATTTCTTTTCTATCTTTTCTTTTTTTTGTTTTAATTTTCTTTTCCACTTTTTTTAGAGGTTATTAAATTAGGATTAACAAATAATTTTATTTTATTTTCATGATTAAGTTACTAGATTAGTAGATTAATTAATTAACCAATTAGGTAAATTAGATTTAAATAGATAATTAGGTTTAATTATTAAGTTAAATTAATTAGATGGTTAGTACATGATTTTTTCTTAAATATTTAATTTAGTTTAAAATTAGGATTTAGTTTAGTAATAAAATCAATTTAGGTTTTCATTTAATCTCTTTAATCCCGATTTTTCCAATACGATTCTCTTCTCATCTCCAAACTCTATTGCTTGTCGCATGAATGCTTATTTTAGCTATTTACTTAATTATTTAATTTTCGTCTTTTTTTCGTTTTTATTTAATTACTGTTATTTAATTTAATTTCTGTCATTTAAATTCTAGAAGGTGTATAGGTCGCTTATTCGATTTTGATGTAATAGTAATTAGGACTTTATACTTTCCGCATTTTATTTTCCGTACGTTATAACTGCTATTTTATTATCTGTATATTATTAACTACGTGGTTAGTAAATAGGGAGTGCAAGATAAGTAATTGAACGTAGCCCACTAATACAAGATAATATATCTGAATTAAACTCACGTGATTGCTGCACACACTCACCTTTAAGGTAACCCTTCTTATGCTGCCTGTTGCCTTTCAATCTAAACGGAATAGTCAAGTCCCTTCGAGCGTAGGGATACCTTAGCACCTGCTGCCTACGAATTCAAATCATCATAGTCCCTCGGAATAAAAGATCATAGTTCCTTCGAGTTGCCTACGATAAAATGATCTCGTCCCTCGATGTTGCCTCGATAAATGATGATAGTCCCTTCGATTGCTAAGGTATCCTTACTGTTGCCTTAATGACTATTATATCCTTCCCTTAGACTACCTACCCTCTTTATGGTAGGGATAGTCTTATGGTGAACGATACTCTCGATGACCCGCACATCCAATTGAAAGACTTCCTGCCCTCTTATGGTATGGATATACCCTTTCGCCCGAAAGACTTAAAGAACAAGAAAGACAATCTTAGGGTAGGTAGTTCTTAAATGCTTGCTCATATTCAAAACTTTCAAAAGGCTTTTCACACCCCTCTTTTCAAAACAATTTCAAAACAAGGCTACGCTTATTTACAAGCTAAAGTCCTTAACGAAATCTTTTTACTATTCACACACGACACTTCAAACTTTTTCAAACAAGTAAAGTGAGCTAAGAAATTAAGAGCCCATGGATAACCATGGATGCAAAGGGTGCCTTACACCTTCCCTTTGTATAACCTACCCCCGAACTCAAAATCTTTCAAAGGTCTTTCCTGTTCTTTTTGCCTTTCCAATTGGATAAAATAAAAGTCGGTGGCGACTCTTGCTTAACCGCGACATTCTCGATTATAAAAAGTCAGTTCACCGTATTACACTAATGCATGCTTTACCATGTGTTTTTAACTCCAATATTTATTTCTTTGATTGATCACCTTAGAAATAGGTAAAATCTTGTTGTTGTGAGAGATCCAATAACAAGTGTACTTCGTGGGTAAAAATGGTTGAAAAACTATAATAGATATACTCATTGAATTAGTTGCTTAAACATAAGTGACTACAATCATTCAAGAATTCAGAACTAGACACGTATTAGGGTTACAAGTGGAGCTTAGAGATTTGTTTTCCTTACCCTCTTATGTATGCTACTGATTGCTGTAGAGGAACATGTTTAGATCCTTTTGACCTTGCATGTCACGACTTCACACATCATTAGCACATGAACATGCCAACATATATCCACGGATCATAACTCAACGATATATCTCTAATCACTTTTACAACACGTTATCTTTTTACTTTATTTTCATCTTATAAGAAAGCTGGATCCAACCCCAACACTTATTATTATTCCCCTACTCATGCTTATATTGAAGAAATAGTGTTTATACAAAAGTCATATTTATGTAGTAGCACTCCTTGTGGGTACGATGCTCTTTTTACTTATCAATTACTATGATTCAAAACATGTATACTTGCATGTGACACTATAGAATCCCGAACACGTTTTTGGCGCCGTTGCCGGGGAATGATTTTCACTACATACTTGATTTTTGTATTTGATTCTATTTGTTTTCATTTTAAGCATTTGTGTTTTTGACATTCTGTTGTAGTTTGGTGTCCCGACAAGTATAAGCTATTGCATGCCCAATCGTCACGCCCTATTCACAGTGGATTTTATGAATCGGAAAGAACATTCAAGGCGCTAAGAAGACAAAGACGTGTAAGAAATATCCCAGACGTACCTGTAGAAGTTAATCTAGCATATATTGATTCACCAAATCCATATCCTGTAGTACAAGAAGGTTTAGACGAGGAGGAACAGATCCCAGTCATGGCAGAAAACAATGACATTATTGGTATCGCTAATGACAGGGCAAGGAACATCAAAGACTACGCTATTTTTAACCCTACATCAATGAATACTGGCATTGTCTTGCAAGATATCACCACAACTCAATTTGAATTGAAACCAATGATGTTCCAAATGGTGCAAACTATTGGCCAATGTTCTGGATCTCCTAATAAGACCCTCATCTACACTTGAGGCACTTTCTGGATGTAACTAGCAACTTCAAGATTCCAGGCGTGACTGATGACGCCTTCAGACTCAGATTGTTTCCTTACTCTCTAAGGGATATAGCCAAAAGTTGGTTGAATTCCTTAGAGCCAAATTCCATTGCCACATGGAATGACTTGGCTGAGAAGTTCTTGGCTAAGTAATTTCCTCCTTCCAAGAATGCATAGATGAGAAATGAAATTACCTTATTTAGGCAAGGAAATGAAGAATAAATTTTCGAAGCTTGAGAAAGATTTTAGGAGTTACTTAGGCAATGCCCTCACCATGGCATCCCTATTTGCATCCAACTTGAAACATTCTACAATGGGCTAGTTCCTTCTTTAAGGAACATGCTTGATGCATCTAGTGGGGGAGCCCTATTGTCTAAATCCTATGAAGAAGGATATCAATTGATAAAAAGTATCACTGCCAATACCTACCAACGACCTACAACAAGAGCTAATGTGAGTACAACTCAGAGAAGGCCAACTAGAGTTCATGAAGTCAACGAGATTACTGCCCTTGCTGCACAAGTGGCACAAATTCACCAAATGATGAAGAACTTAATGACTGCAGACACGCCAAAATCTGAACCAGTAAAAGTGGTTACTGACACTTCAGAAGTTGCTTGTGTCTATTATGGAGGGGCACATTTATTTGAAGAATGTACTGCAAATCGCGTCTCTGCAAATTATGTGGGCAACAACAATAGGTACAACAACCCCTACAGTAACACCTACAATCCTGGATGGAGAAATCATCCTAATATTTCATGGAGTAATAGCCAAGGTCAACCGAGGCCTCTAGCTACCCAAGCTAATCAAGCACCACAAGTTCCTCCTAGTTTTGCTGCGCCTGCTCAAGGCAATAATCAACTGGAAAACATACTAAAATAATTCATTCAAGAGGCAAAGAATCAGTTCTTATCACAAGGAGTTAGTATCAAAAACCTAGAGAACCAAATGGGGAAAATTGCCACAATTTTGAGTTCAATACCACAGGGGGCACTTCCTAGCTATACTGAAGCACCCATTACATCTAGGATGAAGAATGTAGAGACTTGCAAAGTTATCAAGCTAAGAAGTGGAAAGGAATGTGAAACACCACCACACAAAGAAGCTAAGACTAGTGGAGTCCTGCCTAAGAAGGACAACACTAAAGAGAAAGACGTGTCTGTTGAGGAACCGATCTCAGTGGAAAATGATGAAGATAGACGACCTGAAGTAAAGCATGGCAAGAGTCCTGAGTCTGCTAAGCAACCCGAGGTTTTGACACATCCAGACAGTGAGAAGAAGTTTGTTCAAGAAAGACCACCACCTCCTTTTCCTCAAAGGATTAGGAAAGCAAAAGAGGAGTAACAATTTGGCAAGTTCATGGAAATACTCAAACAGTTTCACATCAATATACCTTTGATAGAGACAATTAAAAAAATGCCAAATTACTTCAAGTTCATGAATGACATGCTCACTAAAAGGAAGAGAGTGGGTGAATTTTCCACTATTGCACTTACTCAAGAATGTAGTCAATTGGTGCAAGGCAAGATCCTTCCTAAGTTGAAGGATCTTGGAAGTTTTATTATACCTTGCAATATTGGTGAATCATTTTGTGGAAAAGCACTATGTGACTTAGGGGAAAGCATTAATCTTATGTCGTTGTTTGTATTAAAAAAGATAGGGATATGTGCATCCAGGCCTACTACCATCACTCTACAACTAGCAATAGGAGAATTTGCTACCCCCAAGGGAAGATTGAAGATGTTCTGGTCAGGGTTGACAAATTTATATTTCCAGCTGACTTCATCATAATGAATTTTGATGCTGATGAAGACATTCCTATTTTGTTGAGAAGACCTTTCCTTACTACTGGAAGAATGTTGATTGATGTGGAGAAAGGTGAACTCACTATGAGGGTAAATGATCAACAAGTGATTTTTAATGTGCTGAATGCATTACAATACCCAGAAGAAGAGGTTGCCGATTGGTCAATGATTTCTTGCTGAGACAGAATTATTCACAAAAACCTACTGAAGTCCACTAATGTCCTAACTCAAGAGCTAGGCAAGGTGAAGGAGATATTGCAAGAAGGAATCACGTATGGTCCAATGAATCAGTCAGTTATGAAGAAGGAACAGATGGAAGTATTTGATTTAGAGGCTGATCAAAAGCCACATTAACCATCCATAGAGGTTCCTCCTGAATTAGAGCTGAAGTAACTTCCTGCCCATCTACAGTATACATTTCTAGAGGCAAGACAGAAGTTGCCAATAATTATAGCAACATACTTGGCTGAAGAGAAGAAGAGCCAATTGTTGGATGTTTTAAAAAAACACAAAGGGCTATTGGTTGGCGAATTGCTGACATAAAGGGGATCAACCTTATTGTTTGTATGCACATAATTCTTTTAGATGAAAATAACAAGAATAATATAGAGAGTCAAAGAAGGTTGAATCTTATCATGAAGGAAGTAGTCAAGAAAGAAATCATCAATGGCTTGATGCTGGGATTAGTTATCCCATCTCTGACAGAGTCTGAGTTAGTCATGTTTCAAGGTGTACCGAAGAAGGGAGGCATGACAATTATAAGCAATGAAAAAATGAGCTTATCCCAACAAGAACAGTCACTGGTTGGAGGATTTGCATGGATTATAGGATGCTAAACAAAGCCATAAGAAAAGATCATTTTCCTTTACCCTTCATTGACCAGATGTTGGATAGATTGGCGGGGAAAAAAGTAGTATTGCTTCTTAGATGGCTACTCGGGCTATAACCAAATAGCCATTGCACTCGAAGACCAAGAGAAGACAACATTTACTTGTCCCTATGGCACTTTTACCTTTAGGAGGATGCCTTTTGGATTGTGCAATGCACCAACTACTTTCCAAAGGTGCATATGATGACTATCTTTTCTGATATTATAGAAAGTTCCATGGAAATATTCATGGATGACTTTCCTGTCTTTGGGAAGTCATTTCAGAATTGCTTAGAAAACCTGGATACAGTCCTGATAAGGTGTGAAGATACTAATTTGGTGCTGAATTGGGAGAAGTTTCATTTCATGGCAAAAGAAGGAATTGTTCTAGGGCATAACATTTCAAAAGAAGGTTTGAAAGTTGATTCAGCTAAAATAGAGGTAATTGAGAAGCTACCACAACCTGTGAATATAAAGGGTGTTAGAAGCTTCTTGGGACATGCTGGCTTCTATAGAAGATTTTTCTAAAACTATCAAACCACTTTGCCAAGTGCTGCATCATGATCTTCCTTTCGTCTTCCGTAAGGAGTGTTTGAATTCTTTCAAGTTACTAAAGAAGGCTCTAGTTTCTTATCCTATAATGAAAGCTCTAGACTGGATGAAGCCATTTGAATTGATGTGTGATGCTAGTGACTTTGCATTTGGGGCTGTACTTGGTCAAAGGCATGACAAATATTTTCATACTATCTACTACGCTAGTAGAACATTGATTGAAGCTCCAATCAATTACACTACCACTAAAAAAGAGCTACTAGCTGTAGTATTAGGTTTTGACAAGTTCTAATCTTACTTGGTTGACACCAAAGTAATTGTGTATACGGATAATGCATTAATTAAGTACCTCATTGCCAAGAAGGATGTCAAGATGAGGCTATTAGGTGGGCACTATTGCTGCAAGAATTTGACCTAGAGATACGAGACAAGAAAAGGGTAGAGAATCTAGTAGCTGATCATTTGTCAAGTCTGTCAAAAGAAGTTCATGATAGAGAGGTTGAAGAGATTCATGAGACGTTCCATGAAAAGAAGCTTTTGATGATAACTGAAGGAGTGACTCCATAGTATGCTGACTATGTCAACTACCTTGGAAGTGGAGTCGTGCCACCTGAGTTCAACTCTCAACAGAGGAAGAGGTTCTTTCACATGACACGAAGCTAATTTTGCGATGAACCCTTCTTATACAAGAAGTGAATTGATCAGTTACTAAGAAGATGTGTAGATCAACCAGAGGCGAGACAAATCCTGTCAGTCAGTCATGAGGCACCATATGGAGGACACGCTTGAGGAAGCAAGATAACAACCAAGACTCTACAATCAGGTTATTTATGGCCCTCTCTTTGGAAATTGAAGTTTTTGATGTGTGGGGCATTGACTTCATGGGATTGTTTCCTCCCTCTTTTGGTAATTTATACATATTGGTGGTTGTGGATTATGTGTCCAAGTGGATTGAGGCAATAGCAACTCCCACTAATGACGCTAGGGTAGTTACCAAATTTTTGGTTAATAATATCCTGTCAAGGCATGGCACTCCTAGAGTGATCATTAGTGACGGGGGAACCCACTTTTGTAACAAAAGTTTTGAAAAATTAATGGCTAAGTATGGGGTAAAACACAAAGTTGCTACAACCTATCATCCACAGTGCAGTGGAAGGGGTGAGATCTCCAATAGGGAGATAAAAAGAATTTTAGAGAAAGTAGTGAATCTATCTAGGAAGGACTGGGTTAGGCATTTAAATGACGCCTTGTGGTCTTACAGAACATCTTATAAGACACCCATAGGCATGTCTCCCTATAGACTTGTCTATGACAAGGCTTGTCATCCGCCTATTGAGTTGGAACATAAAGCTTTTTGGGTAGCCAAAATTCTCAATTTCGATTTTTCTAAGGCTGGCCAAGATAGAATGTTGCAGCTCAATGAGCTTGAGGAACATTGATTGTTTTCTTTTGAAAGTGTTGAAGTGTACAAAGAGAAGACCAAGAAGTGGCATGACAGGAAGTGTCTGAAAAGGGAATTAAATGAAGGCCAACTTGTTCTCTTGTTTAACTCTAGATTAAAGCTATTCCCAAGAAAGCTTAAATATAGGTGGTCAGCCCCTTCAAATTGATCAAAGTTTATCCACATGGGGCTGTGGATCTATTAAATAAGAAAACAGGCGAATAGTTCAAAGTCAATGGTCAAAGAGCGAAGGTGTATCATGGTGAATCCTTAGACAATGAGAGGATCACTGTAACACCCTTCTAAACCCCGTGGAATAATTAGAATAATTCAGAGTAAACATGAAATACAAGGGTATCATAATTAATTCAAAATAAATACCAATGCCGATTGTCATGCCAAACGAGAAACAATTTAATATAAACACCATTCATGTTTATAATCAGAGCATGACCGACACGACTAATGGATGAACTCTAAGAGCTATCCTCACCGAATCAGCCAAGCCTCTACTCCCCAATCTGAAAAACATGTAAGGATGAGTTTCATTCACAATTAACGAGTATTATATAGTCGTAAGCAATAAAATGTTAAGGAATTATTAATCACTCAATCCTACATGTATATGATCATTCCAACGAATCACATCCGTCAAACATACCAAATACATCATCAATCACAACACAATTCATTCAAGCCATAATATATCATAATGCATAAAAATGAACTAAAGCTAATGCATGTGGTACCAAATCATGGGCTGAACCCATCTAACTGATCTACTCATCTCTGAGATACAGTCCACCAATACTAATTCCGCACAATGGGAATTATGTCCTACAAAGAATCCACTCATCATCGGGATCAATCATCAAATGCAAATGATTCATGAATGAATGCACACATATCACATACTTATATCATCGTCAACATCGTAAGCATGTACATGTATAAGCATCATTCAATCATTCGTACGTATTCACCACAATCATCATATTAATATTAATCACATATTAATACACTCACCATCATCAAATCATCACACAAACACATGGTCATATATATAAACACATTTATACATATACAATGTTGCAATCCACCAAAGTAATTTAATCGAGTTTTTAAAATAAAGTCGGCCACTGCCCATTTCATCACTTTATCATGTAAAACATCTAATTAGCTTCGCAACGCCCAAAACAACACATAAATCGGACAAACGGATCAAAAGTTATGATCTTCAGAATATTTTTCAAAAATTACATGCATTGTGTCGACGCACAGCCTCCTTCAGGTCGACGCATAAAAATCCTACCACTATCGGGTAAGCGCATACTGTCACTATAGGTCGACGCATGCTAACACTATAGGTCGACGCAACTGACACTTAGGTCGACGCATGCTGCGTTTTATGCAGAATTTTGCTGCGATTCTGACATCCTTCCTCTCCCAATTCCAATCCAACCACAACATAATCATACCCACATCAAAATGTCATCAAGTAGCATAATATACTATAATTATAACACATTTTAGAGGTCATCTAACATCAAAACAATCATCAATTTCATCAAATTCATCAAATTCACCAAAACCTAACATCTCTATTCATTCATCATACTACTAATTGACATAACTAATAATCCTAACCATTCCATCACTATCGATTACATAATAATCATTAACTGAGAAGAATCCCCCCTTACCTTAGGTTTGATCTTCGTTTTCCCCTTTCCAAAGTTCTTCAAGTCTTTCACGTCCTTTCTCTTCTCCCAAATGATGCAATCCCTCTTTTCACAATATTCCTTCTATTTTATGAAAAATAGAATAATTGTGGTTAGTGGGCTTAGTAAGTTAACACCTCCCACTTACTAGCCATAACACAAGCCCTATACTATATTTTCCAATATTTCTCAATAATCTTCACAATATCACTTAATCAAATTAAATAATTTATCCTTATTTAAATTAAATAATAAGAAATAATTATGGGGTGTTACAATCACCATTGATTTGGTGGAATCTACTTCATTTATGCTAAAGACAGGCTACAAGACTCTAAAATAGCGCTACTGGGAGGCAACCTAGATTAATTTTTGTTTTTTAGTTTTTTTTTCCACATGATTGATTAAATGATGTAAAAGTGGTGAAGAGTATGAGACCCATGTTGTCCTTCCTTTCAGGCTTGAGAAGAGGTTACAAGAGAAAAGATAAGATGTTGGATTGTTGAGTCTTTGAAACTTAGCATGAGAATAGGAATCATATCTACAGTCGAGCAATCATATCTGAGCTTGGGTTCATTCTGATTCGCAAAGAAAAAAACATAGGCCTTCCCAAAGGCATTGGGTCATTGATTAAGGCGAAGAAATGATTTAAGTGGTGCAAGAAACCGGGTCCTTACAACACTCAAATGGTGAAGGAATTATATGCCAATCTGATGACCAGTAGCAAGAAGCATGAAGTTATGGTGAGAGGGATAACTGTCTCTTATTCCGAGGACACCATCAGCATGATGTTAGGAATGAAGAACCCTAGTAGCTTATATCATGAAATTCTGGAGAGAGCGATTGAGGATGAATATTAAGTTTTCATGCAATCTCTTTGCAACGAGGGAACAACCTAGGTAGAGTCTTCTGGAGAGAAGACAATGAAGAGGATGGATTTAACACCAGATTCAAAGGTGTGGTACCTGTTTATCAAACACTCTGTCAAGCTAACAACATACAACAAAATTATCAACAACAGGCTATCTCTATTGCACTACATCACAACTGGAGAAGATGTCAATGTTGGAAAGATTGTTGTTTAAGAGATTAAGGCATGCACTGGGAAGAAAGATGCGGTGTTGTATTTTCCTTGTCTCATCATTGCTCTGTGCTTAAAGCATGGTCTCCAACACAAGGAGTTTGATGAGGTGTGTTAAGCTCTAGCAGCATTTGACAAGACAAGTCTGCATATGCTTATGAATCCCAGAGCAAGAAAAATGGAAGAGGTAGGACAGTGCTTGCCAGAGGAAGGAAAAGCTGAAGGAAGTAACAAATAGATTTTGGAAATGATTAAGAAAATTCGGGAGGATCAATTGGAGTTCTTTAAATTTCAGAAAAAGAAGCATGAATAGGAAGGGCGTGTGTATCGAATAATGAATGACCTTGTCCACTCCCCGTGGTCGGTAGTAGGAAGATTATCTTTGTCTTGCTTGAAACATTTTTGATTGCATTGGGCTGGGTGATACTCTTGATCCTAGGCCCATGATCCGAGAAAGAAGAAAAACCTTAATTCCTTGGCCTATAAAAGGAGCTTGAAGCAACATTGGAAAGGGTTCAGCATTTTGTTCCAACTTATATTTTCCTGAAGCGTGTTGCAGAAGAGTGCTGTAATCTCCTCCCCTCACCAATTTCCATGTTTGCTGATGAACACATGCGTGACTGAAGTTTCCTCTTAAAGACTTAGCTGTCTCAAGTTCTACTTTGAGTTTCTCTTAGGTTGTTATCTTTTGTGCACTTTATTGTCTTAAGATGTTTCCTTTGAGAACCATGTTCATTGGTTGTACTCAGCTCACTATGAGCTAAACTTCTTTTAGTTGAGTTATGTGAAGTTAATATATATATAAGTGTGTTTATGTTATATGTTTGTGTGACTAGTGCATGCTTTACCATGCGTTTTTAACTCCAATATTTATTTCTTTGATTGTTCACCTTAGAAATAGGTAAAAACTCGTTGTTGTGAGAGATCCAATAACAAGTGTACTTCATAAGTAAAAATGGTTTAAAGAGTAGAATAGATATACTCACTTGAATTAGATGCTTAGACATAAGTGACTACAGTTATTATGAAATTCAGAACTTTTAATAGACACGTATTAGGGTTACAAGTAGAGCTTATAGATTTGTTTTCCTTGTCAACTTATAAATGCTACTAATTGTTATAGAGGTACACGTTTAGATCCTTGTGACCTTGCATGTCCTGACTTCACACATCATTAGCACATGAACACACCAACATATATTCACAGATCATAGCTCAACTATATCTCTCTCATCACTTTTAAAACATGTTATCTTTTTTGCTTTATTTTCGTCTTATAAAAAAGTTGGATCCAACCCCAACACTTATTATTATTTCCCCTAATCATGCTTAAATTGAAGAAATAGTGTTGATACAAAAATCATATTATATAGTAGCACTCCCTGTGGGTACGATGCTCTTTTACTTATCACTTGCTATGATGTAAAACATGTATACTTGCATGTAGCACTATAGAATCCCAAACATACTGCATTTTATTTTGTTTGATTATTTTAGACCTTAATATATTAGTTTTTTCAGTGATCCATATATTAGCTTGATAATATTTGTTACAAGGTTATTTGATAGATTTTAAATTCATATATCCGTCAACCCTAAGATGCCGTCTTAGGTATCAGAACCGTCCGTCAACCCTAAGATATCATCTTGGGTTTTTCAGACAGCTGTTATCACATTTACACCCGACCTAAGAATTTCCTTTCTTAAATCGGATATACTAACCGACCTAACAAGTTGGAATTTTTTCAACACATTTTTTAATATCACTATTACAAAATTATATAGAATATAGAAATCATAATATCTCATAAATGAGAGTATATCTTTTGTCTTATCTAACACACTCATGATTGGAACCATAATATTGTAACAAAGTACAAGGTCTTCCAACGACTTCACTAAACCATGCATTGGTCTCTTTGCTGTTACTATATACCTTGTACCTAAGCAAAAAAAAAAACGAAAAAAAGATAATAATAGAATAACAAATAAATACATGTAATAAATATCAAACTAAAACAGTATATTAAGCATGGAATTGTACATGAAACGACTGCTCCATACTCTCCTGAAATGAATGGTAAAGCAGAGAGAAAGAATAGAACTTTTACTGAACTTGTTGTTGCAATTATGATGAATTCTGGTGCTGCACCTCACTGGTGGGGGGAAATTTTACTGACTGTTTGCTATGTCCTGAATAGAATACCCAAGTCAAAAATTAAGATCTCACCTTATGAGATATTAAAGAAAAGACAACCAAACTTGTCTTATTTGAGAACTTGGGGCTGTCTGGCTTATGTCAGAATTCCGGATCCGAAACGAGTTAAACTCGCTAGTAGAGCATACGGATGTGTATTCATTGGGTATGCAGCAAACAGTAAGGCATATAGGTTTTATGACCTAAATACAAAAGTGATCATAGAATCAAATGATGTTGATTTCTATGAAGACAAATTTCCCTTCAAATCAAGAAATAGTGGGGGCACTCAATCGAGTCACATTCCTGTGATAAGAAGCACAGAAAGCAACGACAATGTAGAAACAAAACTTCGACGAAGTAAACGAGTAAGAGTCTCTAAAGATTATGGGCCTGACTATGCGGCTTATAATCTAGAAGAAGATCCAATAAATCTTCAAGAAGCTTTGTCATCGCTAGATACAGACTTATGGCAGGAAGCCATTAATGATGAGATAGATTCTCTTGAGTCTTACAAGACCTGGCACTTAGTAGACTTGCCTCCTGGATGCAAACCAATTGGTTGTAAATAGGTTTTGAAAAAGAAACTAAAACCTGATGGAACTATTGATAAATACAAGGCTCGTCTTGTAGCCAAGGGTTTTAGACAAAAAGAAAATGTAGATTTCTTTGATACTTACTCTCCAGTCACTAGAATTACATCCATTAGGGTACTTATATCAATCGCTGCTATCTATAATTTGATAGTACACCAAATGGATGTAAAAACAGCTTTTCTAAACGGTGACTTAGAAGAAGAAATCTATATGGAACAACCTGAAGGTTTTGTGATCCATGGACAAGAGAACAAGGTCTGTAAGTTAGATAAATCCTTGTATGGATTAAAACAAGCTCCTAAGCAATGGCATGAAAAGTTTGATAACTTAATGATATCGAATGGGTACAAAGTGAATGAAAGTGACAAATGCGTTTATTACAAATCTGAGAATCGCATTTGCACTATCATCTGTCTATACGTAGACGACCTACTCATATTTGGATCAAACATTCATGCCGTTAACGCTATGAAATCATTGTTGTGCAACAACTTTGATATGAAAGACCTCGGAGAAGCGAGTGTGATTCTTGGCATCAAGATCACAAAATCTGAACGAGGAATTTCTTTGGATCAATCACACTACGTGGAAAAGATCTTAAAGAAATATAACTATTTTGAATGTAAACCATCAAGTACACCATATGATCCAAGTATGAAACTGTTTAAGAACACTGGTGAAAGTGTCAGACAGGCAGAATATGCAAGCATCATTGGCAGTCTTAGGTATGCCACTAATTGTACTAGACCAGACATTGCATATGTTGTAGGATTGTTGTGTAGGTTTACAAGTAGACCGAGCAATGAGCATTGGCGAGCTATTGAGCGAGTCATGCGGTACCTTAAAAAGACAATGAACCTCGGTCTACATTATCAGAGATTTCCTGCAGTACTTGAAGGATACAGTGATGCAGATTGGAATACCTTATCAGATGATTCCAAAGCTACTAGTGGCTATGTATTCAACATAGCCGGAGGAGCTGTATCTTGGAAATCAAAGAAACAGACTATCCTGGCTCAGTCCACAATGGAGTCTGAAATGATAGTGTCATACCCCAAAATTTGCCCATACATTTTCTCCTATTCAAGTTCGAATCAAAACACAATGCTCCTAAATACATCCTCCTACACATGGCTCTGAAACTAGGGTTTGACTTATTCAAAGGAAAATCAGTGAATCAATGACTCCAAAGCATCTCATATGGCTCATTACATTTCACACTATCTCTATAACAAGTATCAAAGCTCATCTCAAAGAATTGGACACTCAATGGTTCAGAAAACCAACAGTCGACTAGTTAACCTAAAAAGTCAACTGTGGTCAAAGTAAAGTCAAAACTTCTGATTTTTGGTCAAGATCCTCATATTGAAGCACCATTCATCATTTGATCAAAAATTTGATCATGATTCATCAGGAAAAAGGTCCAAAATCATCAAAGGAGGAAGTTACTAAATTAGGGTTTTAAGATGAAAGTCAACTCAACTTTGACTGAGCGTAAATCTCACATGGTTCATCAGAAATTGTTCAACCAAAGCCTATTATCAAGGAAATTTCATTTTCTACAACTTTGATGTTGGGTCTAAAGTCAAGAAATGCACCAGTTGGATGATACAAGCCAAAACGTTACAGGTCTTTCTAGGAACTCGCAAAAAGCAGTTTTCTCGCACAAGCCATATCGTCAAGATAAAACCTCCAAATGAGGAAAGGTTTCCAAAGTAGCTTGTAGAAGACATCCTAAGCTTTCCAAAAAGTCCTAGAGCACCTTCATACGATAAAAATTGAATGAGTTATGATCGGTGCAAGTTGGGCAAAATTTGAGAAATGCACAAAGCTTCAATTGATTAATTTCATACTTTTGAGTAATGGGCCATAATCCTTGCACCATCCACGAAATTCCAAGTTTATTAGAGGCCCATTTGTCGTTTGGTTATTTATTTTATGATTTTATTTATTTATTTTTGGATTTATTCATTTAAATTCACTATAAATCAAATAAAATCAAAATAAATAAAATCAAATCACACAAAAACTTTCCATTCATGTAAACATGTCCAAGTTCATTCCATGGTCTCAATTACACGTGAAGAAAAAAGCATCAAAATAGGATTCAATTGAAAAAAGGAAACTTTTCATGCACTTTCAAAACAAAATATTTTTTCAATCAAGTTTCTCAATCTTTCTTAAAACCTCTCAACCCTAATTTGTCCCATATATATACATACACTCTGCAGCCTCCATACTCACGAAACCCTAGTCTCCAAGCAGCTTTCCTCCACTTACAAAAAATACCAACAAAGCGTGAACTTCGTGTGCCTCTTTGCAGTCCCTTTCAGGATCAAAAGACTGTCCAGACATCATCTTGAGGTAGTTTAGATTGATTTTGAACGCAAGAATGGCTCTCATGTTCTTCATATGATCATATCTCGTTGTCTTTTTTTTTTCATATTCATTTGATTTTCGTTTTGCATATATTATCATGCTATAACATAATCTAATGATCCTTTTGAGTTTATGACATGATTTTGGTAAGGTCTGAATCCTCAAACCAAAGCTATCACGTAAGAATAAGAATTCGCCATGGTTAGGGCATAATGGATCATCTCCTTCGAACGCATACCTCCGTTCCTTTTTTGAACAAACTAACGCCATATTTGAGTTCTGGGGACCATTTTACATGGATCTGGGTTGTTCTTTTTTCTGCTCACGATGTTTTATGTAGGTTTTGATTTTCGAAGGAATTTTTGCAAGAGAAACCGCAGCAAAATTCCTAAGAAAATCCGCAGGAAACGTGGGGAAGAAGATGAACAGTAGTTCTGGACAAGGGCCCCCACGCGCTGCTCATTCACTGGCCAGTCAAAATTCCATTCTCTTCTCTCGGCGCGCTATTGGCCAGTCAAAGGAAAGTGGGGCCTGTCTGACTCAGCGTTTGACTTTCTCCTCAAAACTCAGTCTTTTTCCTTTTTTATTTATTCTATTGGTTCGAATTACAGATGATGATGCCGGTTCAGTTGGTAAGCAAGTGACGCCTGGGACCACAATGGTGTGGGTTCGAAACCCAGCACCTCACATTATTTTTTATGAGTTTTCTGTTTTAGCTTTGCTTTCAATAAATCATTAACTAACCACTAATCAACCATTAAATTAACCTTATCATAATTTTTAAGTTAACTTCTAAATTAAACAAATTAATTTTAGGCCTTTGATTTTTAAACTTAACCTTTTATATTTGCTTTATAATTTAATTAATTTAATAGATTTAGGTTAATTAATTAGTTAAATAACTTAATAATTGATTTTAAACTTAGGATTTAATTTAACTTAGTTATTAACTAATTATTAAAAATTAGGTTATTTAGCATAATTTGGCTCGATAAATGATTTAAACATCTTGAGATTTAGCTTATTATACATTTATAATTAATCTAAATCAATTTAGAATCAAGCTCAATCAAGACTAACCTTTCACTTAACCATCATTTTATTTTCTTCCGATATTCTTTTCCCATCTCAAATCCCTTGTATGACGCGTGCTTGTTTAATTTATCGATTTTATTTTGTTATTAGAATGTACATAGGCCAAATGTAAATATCATAGTGAATATCTCTAAATTCCTGCACCTTTAAATTTCTGTATTAGTATACTGCCTAGATGTTTGTTTAAATTAGGGTGTGTATGGCAAGCTCGAATTAAACGATTAGCTCACTAAAAATATATAAGATAAATCGTAATCGAATACAACACACTTTGCACGCACTCACCCTTAGGGTACGCCCCTCTTTGTTGCCTTCGATTAAAAGGTCATGTCCCTCGAACGTATAGGTACCTATTAGCAAAAGTCCCTTGATTAAAAATCATTGTAAAGATCATAAGTCCCTCGATGACCCACGATGTTGCCTCGGTAATATGATCTAGTCCCTCAAACGGTTGCCTACGAAACAATGATTGTCCCTTCGAATATAGCTAAAGGTACCTTCACCTGTTGCCTTCAATGACCTCAATGACCCTTCGATGACCCGCACGTCCAATAAAACAAGGACTACCTACTTCTATATAGTATGGATAGTCCTGGGAACTTTAAAAATTACAGAAAAAGACCAATCAATTAGGGTAGTGCTCTTAAACTGCCTAGCTCAATAAAAATATCTTTTCAATACTATTTCAAAAAAACTAAGTCTACGCATTTATGCTAAAGTCCTTATGCTCCTTTCAAAACAAACAAACAAACATGAGCTAAGCAAGTTAAGAGCCCGTAGATAACTACGGATGAAAAGGGTGCTTGCACCTTCCCTTTTCATAACTTACCCCCCGAGCCCGTTTTCTTTCAAAAAAGGTCTTTTTCTGTACTTTTTACCTTTCCTAACATTGGACAAAATAAAAGTCGGTGGCGACTCATGCTCACCGCAACATTGTTGCTTAAAAATAAAAGTCAGTTCACCGGGTTACAGAACTGGCGACTCTGCTGGGGAGTCTTTAAGAGGGGTTTACCTTAGGGTTTAGTTCATTATAAATGTTTTCAATTGTTTGTTTGTATGCTTTATTCTTAAAGGCTGTTTGGGATCGTTCTGTGTGAAAGATCCTAACCCGGATCTGAGTACCTTAGGAAAATGGCATGAGATCAAGGAGACTGCACAGCGTATACTGATGTGGTTGATCTGATGGCCATCGTTAGTGTGACACATTGGTTTGTCCTGGTGTTCCTTGGGATCCGACTCGAGGAAATGCTTGGCTACCGCGTGGTGTCATTAAGCACTAATTCGCCCTTAGAACCCTAGTTGAACTAAACTTTGGCCTTTTAGAAAGTAGCGAGATGGCTAGCTTTGGTTCCGACTGAAGTTGGTTGATACTCGAAGCTACACTCATATGGACTGGACTTTCGGGACCTTCTCGGTTGGTGATTCGATCGCCGAACTGAGATAAACGCCTTCGAGAAAGGTCAATGATATGAGCTCCCTAGAACCCAATCTTTTATAGGACAGGTTTGAACCAACTAAACTTCAGGGGGAGGGTACATACCTTTGGGCCACGTGCAAGCCTAACCATAAGGCAAAATTGTGTGACTTGTGTGACTTGTTTGTGTTTGCTACTAACCTTCATTTCCTCGCAGGTTTTGTTGAAAGGACCTGTTTGTCCTTACTATCTCACACTAAGTCTAATAAACTGCATTCGCATAACATCATGGCATCATGACATCATAAGCATAACATGATTAATTAACCCTTTCAAGGATCTTAGGAATTTAGGGCGCGCAATTTCAGGTACTCTTATCAAGAACCGAATTCCTATCTTGGGGCAAGAGGATTTATTTTCTTCTAGCCACATGCCTTCCAATTCAAAGACTCAGTACTTAGCAAGGGGCAAGAGGATTCATTTTCCTCTAGCCATGTACCTTCAAATTCAGAGGTATCCCGAATCAGAGGCGATGACCCACTCGATATGGTGAGCTTGATTCTCAAAGAAAGACGTTCAAAGACAAAGTTCAGATTTCTTCATGCAAAGACGCGACCAAACCATTTTCTAATGTTGCTATCTAGATTCCTAAAGATCCTTGAAAAACATTGCACCTGCATTCATAACATCGCATCACAGGTTTCTACCACAGTTTTCTCACCTCCTCGCTGTTTATTTCAGCATCATGAATCTCGAGCAATCAGTCAAAAATCTTCAGGCCCAGAACAACCAGTTCCAGAAAATAATCTTTCACTTGGCCAAGGGGAAAGAAGAATTAAAGGCACTTCTGTCCGAAAAGGAGAAAGACCAACAAAGGGAGCAAGGTGTGCAAGATAAATGGAAGTCCAAACCTAAGCGGTCATTCACTCCGTTACCCATGCCGCTATCTCAAGCTCTACAACAACTGCTCAATCAGAACTTGATAACTCTATTGCCTCCATATTCACTTCCTACTAACCCCGCTCTTGGGTATAAGTATCAGGCGAGATGTGCTTATCATTCAAATAGTCATGGTCATGATACAGAGGATTGTGGACCGTTGAAACACAAGATCCAAGACCTCATTGATGACAAGATCGTTGACTTCAACTCACCTAAGGAACCTCGTATGGCTAATGCTGGGTACAATCGGAAAGGTCGCAACGAACACCACCAATCCGTGGGGACAATTATGATCTCTACACCAATCCCACAACAAAGACGCAAGTCCGATACACCTAAGCGCCAATTCACAAAGATCAACATGACTCTGGCCGAAGCATTACAACAATTGCTGAAGAAAGGGCTAATTACTTTGAGGAATCCTCCTATAAAGCCCAACACTTCCGCTCCTAGCTACAAGCCCAATGCAAGGTGCGCATATCACTCCAATAGCCCTGGGCATGATACGAATGATTGTTGGCCATTGAAGAACAAGATCCAAGACATGATCGATGCTGGCGAAGTTGAGTTCAATCTTCCTAAGACTCCTGTGGTGATCACCGTTTCCACGCCTAGTCATGACAAAACTGATTAATGTCAGAATGGATGAACTTTAGATCATTAGATTTACTTTCATTTGCAATTTCTATTCTGTTTGTTTAAACATTCAAATTACGATAGACATTATCTGTTTCAATAATCATCATCAGTACATTGCGTATGTTTGTCTTGAATAAATTATTTCGTTATCACTCATTTTAAATTATGCCTTAATTCTGCATATGTTTTTGTGATACGCCACTCCTGCTAAAGCTGTATACCTTTTGAGGGAGGATGACGAAAACGATACCGCAACCTCATACCGTATGCTTTTGAACAGACTATGCTGATGATGTACAGGCATTGTTTCAATTCCCAAATAGTGGAGATATAAGGATGATATACCCTCGTCAACCCCTTTTGAGCCTAAGGAGTAGAAGTTTTCTTTTTGTACGAAAAAACCGCATTTTTAACCTAGGGCAGGGTAGTTCTCAGTTAATTTGGCTTTGCATTCTATTTTAAGAGAAATCATTCAGTACACCTTTCAACAAAGGTTTCAATCACAAGCGTTCATCCGCACACATCAAAGAAGTGTTGGAGATGTCAATCAAAAGCCAATGATGGCCCATCAATCATTAAGCAAGGCAGTCAATATCTTTCAAAAAGAAAAAAAAATGAAAAAACATATATACGAAGAAAAGCGTGCTAAGTCAAAAATCAAAAAGATGACTTAGGCAAAAATCAAGGCATCCCGCTGACTGTAAGCTCAAAATAGACAGTTCAGGCAAAAGTTAGGGATATCAAAAAATTGAAAGAAGAGAAGTCAATAAATTCCTGAACAACACAATGTTGTGACTACCAAAAGGAAGAAGTGACTGCCATCTCAAAAAGTTCTCTTTGCTTGTGAACCATTATCATTATCAAAGGTGCAAATCCAAAAGTCTCTTGGAACCTGAATGCATAAGTTGAATTGACTGAGCTTAGGACTGAAGATCATCATGAAGATGGATGGGTATAAATAAATTTTGAGCCATTATCCTTTGTTTCTTAAACCGTGAACCAAGCCACGTTACAACCCTTGAAAGTCCTAACTGAAGCATGGTTAGTTCAAAAGCATACTGTCATCAAAAAGGTATCCCGACTCCTTAAGGTTCACCACAAATGCCGAGTTGGTATCTTGTCTTTTACAAAACATCACGTTTTTACAAAAATCATGTTTGTATCACGCTTTTACATCTCCTGCTTAATGTTTTTCCAAAAGCTCAAGACAGACGTATGCATTGCATCTCATGAATTCATTATTAAACATATTCTGCTACATAATTTCAAACGTTAGCATCAGAAAGAACTTGCACATGGTACAACTAATGACTAAAAGTTATTCCGACCGACAAGACTACTCCGAGAAGCAGTGTCTCCTACGTATACAAGGGGCATGGCACGTTTTGCCCAATCAATCTGGGGCAATCAAGTCAAGATTCGAATAATCTCTCAAAAGCCAAACAGTCTGGGGCATCATCCTGAGTTTACAATTACTAGGGGCATGTCGCCTGCAGTATACACTTCATAAAGTCCTCGCGAGGCGAATCTCTTCAAGTTCCTACTAGCAGGGGCAAATCTATGAAAGTCCAGTTTGACATCTTGATCAATACTTAGTGGGGTGTCCTAAATCGAATGGTAGTTACTATAATACCGGGGGCAATTTTCAAGACACCCATGTCTCCCCACAGAGCCGGGTTCACAAGATCATATCCCCACAGAGTAATCCTCAAAGAAGATATCTTTGAACATACTCGTCCCGACAAAGACATGGCTCCCCACTAGAGTTTACATCTTCAACACCACCGGTTCTCCGACACGTTGCTCTTCTCCAACATGGCTTACTAATATCTTTATCTCCAGTCAGGGTACATCAAGTTACTGGTTATCCCCAAGCAAGAATCATAAATTCCCAGCTGAGCATCTTCAAAACAAGATCAGACATCAAAATCACAAAGGCATAGAGATTTATTTTCTCGATCAAGACAACATAAATCACATATCATATGTCATGAACATATTCATACATTGCATACATTACCTCATAATGAACTCATAACATACAAAGTTTCTCATTTATTTTGAGGGACTCATTACATAATGCATGCATCATGACATTGCATAACTATACCTATTGCAGGATACAGGTACCGACAAATTAACGAAATCTCCAACTTTCCAAGATCTAATTCAGCTACTACGAATGGTACTGACACGGTCAACGCTCGAAGATCTAATTCATTTACCACGAACGGTAATGACACGATCATTTTCAAAGATCTAATTCAGTTACTACGAATGGTACTGACACGGTCAACGCTCAGAGATCTAATTCTATCATCACGAACGGTGTAGACACGATCAATGACCAACTAAGTCTAATTCAGCTACTACGAATGGTACTGACACGACAAAAGATCTAATTCGGTTACTACGAACGGTACTGACACGGTCAACGCTCAGAGATCTAATTCTATCATCACGAATGGTGTAGACACGATCACTGACCTTCCCAGTCTAATTCAGGTACTACGAACGGTGCTGACACGACAAAAGAATCTAATTCTATCATCACGAACGATGTAGACACGATTATCTCTCCAAGATCTAATTCGGTTACTACGAACGGTGCTGACACGATCGACCTCTAAAGAATCTAATTCTATCATCACGAACGATGTAGACACGATTATCTCTCCAAAGTCTAATTCGGTTACCACGAACGGTGCTGACGCGACAAGAGATCTAATTCTATTATCACGAACGGTATAGACACGATCATATCTCAAAGATCTAATTCAGTTACTACGAACGGTGCTGACACGATCGACCTTTAAAGAGATCTAATTCTATCATCACGAACGAGGTAGACACGATCATCTTTTCGAGAACTAATTCAAGTATTATGAATGGTACTGACACGATCAACTCTCAAAGATCTAATTCATTTACTACGAACAGTAATGACCCAATCAACACTCAAACAACTACTTCTCAAACACTCCAAACATGATCGAATGCATGTCATACATCTGGATGGCATCTTCAAGCCCATCTCCGACAAAGGTCCCTACTTCAGCAAGGGCAAATTTCTTGGTATTCTAGTGTTCAATCATCTTCCACCTTCAGATACCAACTGGCATACAAACCACTCTACATCTTCAGGTTTAAGATAATTGAACAGGGGCAGCTGTCATACCCCAAAATTTGCCCATACATTTTCTCCTATTCAAGTTCGAATCAAAACACAATGCTCCTAAATACATCCTCCTACACATGGCTCTGAAACTAGGGTTTGACTTATTCAAAGGAAAATCAGTGAATCAATGACTCCAAAGCATCTCATATGGCTCATTACATTTCACACTATCTCTATAACAAGTATCAAAGCTCATCTCAAAGAATTGGACACTCAATGGTTCAGAAAACCAACAGTCGACTAGTTAACCTAAAAAGTCAACTGTGGTCAAAGTAAAGTCAAAACTTCTGATTTTTGGTCAAGATCCTCATATTGAAGCACCATTCATCATTTGATCAAAAATTTGATCATGATTCATCAGGAAAAAGGTCCAAAATCATCAAAGGAGGAAGTTACTAAATTAGGGTTTTAAGATGAAAGTCAACTGAACTTTGACTGAGCGTAAATCTCACATGGTTCATAAAAAATTGTTCAACCAAAGCCTATTATCAAGGAAATTTCATTTTCTACAACTTTGATGTTGGGTCTAAAGTCAAGAAATGCACCAGTTGGATGATACAAGCCAAAACGTTACAGGTCCTTCTAGGAACTCGCAAAAAGCAGTTTTCTCGCACAAGCCATATCGTCAAGATAAAACCTCCAAATGAGGAAAGGTTTCCAAAGTAGCTTGTAGAAGAAATCCTAAGCTTTCCAAAAAGTCCTAGAGCACCTTCATACGATAAAAATTGAATGAGTTATGATCGGTGCAAGTTGGGCAAAATTTGAGAAATGCACAAAGCTTCAATTGATTAATTTCATACTTTTGAGTAATGGGCCATAATCCTTGCACCATCCACGAAATTCCAAGTTTATTAGAGGCCCATTTGTCGTTTGGTTATTTATTTTATGATTTTATTTATTTATTTTTGGATTTATTCATTTAAATTCACTATAAATCAAATAAAATCAAAATAAATAAAATCAAATCACACAAAAACTTTCCATTCATGTAAACATGTCCAAGTTCATTCCATGGTCTCAATTACACGTGAAGAAAAAAGCATCAAAATAGGATTCAATTGAAAAAAGGAAACTTTTCATGCACTTTCAAAACAAAATATTTTTTCAATCAAGTTTCTCAATCTTTCTTAAAACCTCTCAACCCTAATTTGTCCCATATATATACATACACTCTGCAGCCTCCATACTCACGAAACCCTAGTCTTCAAGCAGCTTTCCTCCACTTACAAAAAATACCAACAAAGCGTGAACTTCGTGTGCCTCTTTGCAGTCCCTTTCAGGATCAAAAGACTGTCCAGACATCATCTTGAGGTAGTTTAGATTGATTTTGAACGCAAGCATGGCTCTCATGTTCTTCATATGATCATATCTCGTTGTCTTTTTTTTCATATTCATTTGATTTTCGTTTTGCATATATTATCATGCTATAACATAATCTAATGATCCTTTTGAGTTTATGACATGATTTTGGTAAGGTCTGAATCCTCAAACCAAAGCTATCACGTAAGAATAAGAATTCGCCATGGTTAGGGCATAATGGATCATCTCCTTCGAACGCATACCTCCGTTCCTTTTTTGAACAAACTAACGCCATATTTGAGTTCTGGGGACCATTTTACATGGATCTGGGTTGTTCTTTTTTCTGCTCACGATGTTTTATGTAGGTTTTGATTTTCGAAGGAATTTTTGCAAGAGAAACCGCAGCAAAATTCCTAAGAAAATCCGCAGGAAACGTGGGGAAGAAGATGAACAGTAGTTCTGGACAAGGGCCCCCACGCGCTGCTCATTCACTGGCCAGTCAAAATTCCATTCTCTTCTCTCGGCGCGCTATTGGCCAGTCAAAGGAAAGTGGGGCCTGTCTGACTCAGCGTTTGACTTTCTCCTCAAAACTCAGTCTTTTTCCTTTTTTATTTATTCTATTGGTTCGAATTACAGATGATGATGCCGGTTCAGTTGGTAAGCAAGTGACGCCTGGGACCACAATGGTGTGGGTTCGAAACCCAGCACCTCACATTATTTTTTATGAGTTTTCTGTTTTAGCTTTGCTTTCAATAAATCATTAACTAACCACTAATCAACCATTAAATTAACCTTATCATAATTTTTAAGTTAACTTCTAAATTAAACAAATTAATTTTAGGCCTTTGATTTTTAAACTTAACCTTTTATATTTGCTTTATAATTTAATTAATTTAATAGATTTAGGTTAATTAATTAGTTAAATAACTTAATAATTGATTTTAAACTTAGGATTTAATTTAACTTAGTTATTAACTAATTATTAAAAATTAGGTTATTTAGCATAATTTGGCTCGATAAATGATTTAAACATCTTGAGATTTAGCTTATTATACATTTATAATTAATCTAAATCAATTTAGAATCAAGCTCAATCAAGACTAACCTTTCACTTAACCATCATTTTATTTTCTTCCGATATTCTTTTCCCATCTCAAATCCCTTGTATGACGCGTGCTTGTTTAATTTATCGATTTTATTTTGTTATTAGAATGTACATAGGCCAAATGTAAATATCATAGTGAATATCTCTAAATTCCTGCACCTTTAAATTTCTGTATTAGTATACTGCCTAGATGTTTGTTTAAATTAGGGTGTGTATGGCAAGCTCGAATTAAACGATTAGCTCACTAAAAATATATAAGATAAATCGTAATCGAATACAACACACTTTGCACGCACTCACCCTTAGGGTACGCCCCTCTTTGTTGCCTTCGATTAAAAGGTCATGTCCCTCGAACGTATAGGTACCTATTAGCAAAAGTCCCTTGATTAAAAATCATTGTAAAGATCATAAGTCCCTCGATGACCCACGATGTTGCCTCGGTAATATGATCTAGTCCCTCAAACGGTTGCCTACGAAACAATGATTGTCCCTTCGAATATAGCTAAAGGTACCTTCACCTGTTGCCTTCAATGACCTCGATGACCCTTCGATGACCCGCACGTCCAATAAAACAAGGACTACCTACTTCTATATAGTATGGATAGTCCTGGGAACTTTAAAAATTACAGAAAAAGACCAATCAATTAGGGTAGTGCTCTTAAACTGCCTAGCTCAATAAAAATATCTTTTCAATACTATTTCAAAAAAACTAAGGCTACGCATTTATGCTAAAGTCCTTATGCTCCTTTCAAAACAAACAAACAAACATGAGCTAAGCAAGTTAAGAGCCCGTAGATAACTACGGATGAAAAGGGTGCTTGCACCTTCCCTTTTCATAACTTACCCCCCGAGCCCGTTTTCTTTCAAAAAAGGTCTTTTTCTGTACTTTTTACCTTTCCTAACATTGGACAAAATAAAAGTCGGTGGCGACTCATGCTCACCGCAACATTGTTGCTTAAAAATAAAAGTCAGTTCACCGGGTTACAGAACTGGCGACTCTGCTGGGGAGTCTTTAAGAGGGGTTTACCTTAGGGTTTAGTTCATTATAAATGTTTTCAATTGTTTGTTTGTATGCTTTATTCTTAAAGGCTGTTTGGGATCGTTCTGTGTGAAAGATCCTAACCCGGATCTGAGTACCTTAGGAAAATGGCATGAGATCAAGGAGACTGCACAGCGTATACTGATGTGGTTGATCTGATGGCCATCGTTAGTGTGACACATTGGTTTGTCCTGGTGTTCCTTGGGATCCGACTCGAGGAAATGCTTGGCTACCGCGTGGTGTCATTAAGCACTAATTCGCCCTTAGAACCCTAGTTGAACTAAACTTTGGCCTTTTAGAAAGTAGCGAGATGGCTAGCTTTGGTTCCGACTGAAGTTGGTTGATACTCGAAGCTACACTCATATGGACTGGACTTTCGGGACCTTCTCGGTTGGTGATTCGATCGCCGAACTGAGATAAGCGCCTTCGAGAAAGGTCAATGATATGAGCTCCCTAGAACCCAATCTTTTATAGGACAGGTTTGAACCAACTAAACTTCAGGGGGAGGGTACATACCTTTGGGCCACGTGCAAGCCTAACCATAAGGCAAAATTGTGTGACTTGTGTGACTTGTTTGTGTTTGCTACTAACCTTCATTTCCTCGCAGGTTTTGTTGAAAGGACCTGTTTGTCCTTACTATCTCACACTAAGTCTAATAAACTGCATTCGCATAACATCATGGCATCATGACATCATAAGCATAACATGATTAATTAACCCTTTCAAGGATCTTAGGAATTTAGGGCGCGCAATTTCAGGTACTCTTATCAAGAACCGAATTCCTATCTTGGGGCAAGAGGATTTATTTTCTTCTAGCCACATGCCTTCCAATTCAAAGACTCAGTACTTAGCAAGGGGCAAGAGGATTCATTTTCCTCTAGCCATGTACCTTCAAATTCAGAGGTATCCCGAATCAGAGGCGATGACCCACTCGATATGGTGAGCTTGATTCTCAAAGAAAGACGTTCAAAGACAAAGTTCAGATTTCTTCATGCAAAGACGCGACCAAACCATTTTCTAATGTTGCTATCTAGATTCCTAAAGATCCTTGAAAAACATTGCACCTGCATTCATAACATCGCATCACAGGTTTCTACCACAGTTTTCTCACCTCCTCGCTGTTTATTTCAGCATCATGAATCTCGAGCAATCAGTCAAAAATCTTCAGGCCCAGAACAACCAGTTCCAGAAAATAATCTTTCACTTGGCCAAGGGGAAAGAAGAATTAAAGGCACTTCTGTCCGAAAAGGAGAAAGACCAACAAAGGGAGCAAGGTGTGCAAGATAAATGGAAGTCCAAACCTAAGCGGTCATTCACTCCGTTACCCATGCCGCTATCTCAAGCTCTACAACAACTGCTCAATCAGAACTTGATAACTCTATTGCCTCCATATTCACTTCCTACTAACTCCGCTCTTGGGTATAAGTATCAGGCGAGATGTGCTTATAATTCAAATAGTCCTGGTCATGATACAGAGGATTGTGGACCGTTGAAACACAAGATCCAAGACCTCATTGATGACAAGATCGTTGACTTCAACTCACCTAAGGAACCTCGTATGGCTAATGCTGGGTACAATCGGAAAGGTCGCAACGAACACCACCAATCCGTGGGGACAATTATGATCTCTACACCAATCCCACAACAAAGACGCAAGTCCGATACACCTAAGCGCCAATTCACAAAGATCAACATGACTCTGGCCGAAGCATTACAACAATTTCTGAAGAAAGGGCTAATTACTTTGAGGAATCCTCCTATAAAGCCCAACACTTCCGCTCCTAGCTACAAGCCCAATGCAAGGTGCGCATATCACTCCAATAGCCCTGGGCATGATACGAATGATTGTTGGCCATTGAAGAACAAGATCCAAGACATGATCGATGCTGGCGAAGTTGAGTTCAATCTTCCTAAGACTCCTGTGGTGATCACCGTTTCCACGCCTAGTCATGACAAAACTGATTAATGTCAGAATGGATGAACTTTAGATCATTAGATTTACTTTCATTTGCAATTTCTATTCTGTTTGTTTAAACATTCAAATTACGATAGACATTATCTGTTTCAATAATCATCATCAGTACATTGCGTATGTTTGTCTTGAATAAATTATTTCGTTATCACTCATTTTAAATTATGCCTTAATTCTGCATATGTTTTTGTGATACGCCACTCCTGCTAAAGCTGTATACCTTTTGAGGGAGGATGACGAAAACGATACCGCAACCTCATACCGTATGCTTTTGAACAGACTATGCTGACGATGTACAGGCATTGTTTCAATTCCCAAATAGTGGAGATATAAGGATGATATACCCTCGTCAACCCCTTTTGAGCCTAAGGAGTAGAAGTTTTCTTTTTGTACGAAAAAACCGCATTTTTAACCTAGGGCAGGGTAGTTCTCAGTTAATTTGGCTTTGCATTCTATTTTAAGAGAAATCATTCAGTACACCTTTCAACAAAGGTTTCAATCACAAGCGTTCATCCGCACACATCAAAGAAGTGTTGGAGATGTCAATCAAAAGCCAATGATGGCCCATCAATCATTAAGCAAGGCAGTCAATATCTTTCAAAAAGAAAAAAAATGAAAAAACATATATACGAAGAAAAGCGTGCTAAGTCAAAAATCAAAAAGATGACTTAGGCAAAAATCAAGGCATCCCGCTGACTGTAAGCTCAAAATAGACAGTTCAGGCAAAAGTTAGGGATATCAAAAAATTGAAAGAAGAGAAGTCAATAAATTCCTGAACAACACAATGTTGTGACTACCAAAAGGAAGAAGTGACTGCCATCTCAAAATGTTCTCTTTGCTTGTGAACCATTATCATTATCAAAGGTGCAAATCCAAAAGTCTCTTGGAACCTGAATGCATAAGTTGAATTGGCTGAGCTTAGGACTGAAGATCATCATGAAGATGGATGGGTATAAATAAATTTTGAGCCATTATCCTTTGTTTCTTAAACCGTGAACCAAGCCACGTTACAACCCTTGAAAGTCCTAACTGAAGCATGGTTAGTTCAAAAGCATACTGTCATCAAAAAGGTATCCCGACTCCTTAAGGTTCACCACAAATGCCGAGTTGGTATCTTGTCTTTTACAAAACATCACGTTTTTACAAAAATCATGTTTGTATCACGCTTTTACATCTCCTGCTTAATGTTTTTCCAAAAGCTCAAGACAGACGTATGCATTACATCTCATGAATTCATTATTAAACATATTCTGCTACATAATTTCAAACGTTAGCATCAGAAAGAACTTGCACATGGTACAACTAATGACTAAAAGTTATTCCGACCGACAAGACTACTCCGAGAAGCAGTGTCTCCTACGTATACAAGGGGCATGGCACGTTTTGCCCAATCAATCTGGGGCAATCAAGTCAAGATTCGAATAATCTCTCAAAAGCCAAACAGTCTGGGGCATCATCCTGAGTTTACAATTACTAGGGGCATGTCGCCTGCAGTATACACTTCATAAAGTCCTCGCGAGGCGAATCTCTTCAAGTTCCTACTAGCAGGGGCAAATCTATGAAAGTCCAGTTTGACATCTTGATCAATACTTAGTGGGGTGTCCTAAATCGAATGGTAGTTACTATAATACCGGGGGCAATTTTCAAGACACCCATGTCTCCCCACAGAGCCGGTTTCACAAGATCATATCCCCACAGAGTAATCCTCAAAGAAGATATCTTTGAACATACTCGTCCCGACAAAGACATGGCTCCCCACTAGAGTTTACATCTTCAACACCACCGGTTCTCCGACACGTTGCTCTTCTCCAACATGGCTTACTAATATCTTTATCTCCAGTCAGGGTACATCAAGTTACTGGTTATCCCCAAGCAAGAATCATAAATTCCCAGCTGAGCATCTTCAAAACAAGATCAGACATCAAAATCACAAAGGCATAGAGATTTATTTTCTCGATCAAGACAACATAAATCACATATCATATGTCATGAACATATTCATACATTGCATACATTACCTCATAATGAACTCATAACATACAAAGTTTCTCATTTATTTTGAGGGACTCATTACATAATGCATGCATCATGACATTGCATAACTATACCTATTGCAGGATACAGGTACCGACAAATTAACGAAATCTCCAACTTTCCAAGATCTAATTCAGCTACTACGAATGGTACTGACACGGTCAACGCTCGAAGATCTAATTCATTTACCACGAACGGTAATGACACGATCATTTTCAAAGATCTAATTCAGTTACTACGAACGGTACTGACACGGTCAACGCTCAGAGATCTAATTCTATCATCACGAACGGTGTAGACACGATCAATGACCAACTAAGTCTAATTCAGCTACTACGAATGGTACTGACACGACAAAAGATCTAATTCGGTTACTACGAACGGTACTGACACGGTCAACGCTCAGAGATCTAATTCTATCATCACGAATGGTGTAGACACGATCACTGACCTTCCCAGTCTAATTCAGGTACTACGAACGGTGCTGACACGACAAAAGAATCTAATTCTATCATCACGAACGATGTAGACACGATTATCTCTCCAAGATCTAATTCGGTTACTACGAACGGTGCTGACACGATCGACCTCTAAAGAATCTAATTCTATCATCACGAACGATGTAGACACGATTATCTCTCCAAAGTCTAATTCGGTTACCACGTACGGTGCTGACGCGACAAGAGATCTAATTCTATTATCACGAACGGTATAGACACGATCATATCTCAAAGATCTAATTCAGTTACTACGAACGGTGCTGACACGATCGACCTTTAAAGAGATCTAATTCTATCATCACGAACGAGGTAGACACGATCATCTTTTCAAGAACTAATTCAAGTATTATGAATGGTACTGACACGATCAACTCTCAAAGATCTAATTCATTTACTACGAACAGTAATGACCCAATCAACACTCAAACAACTACTTCTCAAACACTCCAAACATGATCGAATGCATGTCATACATCTGGATGGCATCTTCAAGCCCATCTCCGACAAAGGTCCCTACTTCAGCAAGGGCAAATTTCTTGGTATTCTAGTGTTCAATCATCTTCCACCTTCAGATACCAACTGGCATACAAACCACTCTACATCTTCAGGTTTAAGATAATTGAACAGGGGCAGCTGTCATACCCCAAAATTTGCCCATACATTTTCTCCTATTCAAGTTCGAATCAAAACACAATGCTCCTAAATACATCCTCCTACACATGGCTCTGAAACTAGGGTTTGACTTATTCAAAGGAAAATCAGTGAATCAATGACTTCAAAGCATCTCATATGGCTCATTACATTTCACACTATCTCTATAACAAGTATCAAAGCTCATCTCAAAGAATTGGACACTCAATGGTTCAGAAAACCAACATTCGACTAGTTAACCTAAAAAGTCAACTGTGGTCAAAGTAAAGTCAAAACTTCTGATTTTTGGTCAAGATCCTCATATTGAAGCACCATTCATCATTTGATCAAAAATTTGATCATGATTCATCAGGAAAAAGGTCCAAAATCATCAAAGGAGGAAGTTACTAAATTAGGGTTTTAAGATGAAAGTCAACTGAACTTTGACTGAGCGTAAATCTCACATGGTTCATAAAAAATTGTTCAACCAAAGCCTATTATCAAGGAAATTTCATTTTCTACAACTTTGATGTTGGGTCTAAAGTCAAGAAATGCACCAGTTGGATGATACAAGCCAAAACGTTACAGGTCCTTCTAGGAACTCGCAAAAAGCAGTTTTCTCGCACAAGCCATATCGTCAAGATAAAACCTCCAAATGAGGAAAGGTTTCCAAAGTAGCTTGTAGAAGACATCCTAAGCTTTCCAAAAAGTCCTAGAGCACCTTCATATGATAAAAATTGAATGAGTTATGATCGGTGCAAGTTGGGCAAAATTTGAGAAATGCACAAAGCTTCAATTGATTAATTTCATACTTTTGAGTAATGGGCCATACTCCTTGCACCATCCACGAAATTCCAAGTTTATTAGAGGCCCATTTGTCGTTTGGTTATTTATTTTATGATTTTATTTATTTAGTTTTGGATTTATTCATTTAAATTCACTATAAATCAAATAAAATCAAAATAAATAAAATCAAATCACACAAAAACTTTCCATTCATGTAAACATGTCCAAGTTCATTCCATGGTCTCAATTACACGTGAAGAAAAAAGCATCAAAATAGGATTCAATTGAAAAAAGGAAACTTTTCATGCACTTTCAAAACAAAATATTTTTTCAATCAAGTTTCTCAATCTTTCTTAAAACCTCTCAACCCTAATTTGTCCCATATATATACATACACTCTGCAGCCTCCACACTCACGAAACCCTAGTCTCCAAGCAGCTTTCCTCCACTTACAAAAAATACCAACAAAGCGTGAATTTCGTGTGCCTCTTTGCAGTCCCTTTCAGGATCAAAAGACTGTCCAGACATCATCTTGAGGTAGTTTAGATTGATTTTGAACGCAAGCATGGCTCTCATGTTCTTCATATGATCATATCTCGTTGTCTTTTTTTTTTCATATTCATTTGATTTTCGTTTTGCATATATTATCATGCTATAACATAATCTAATGATCCTTTTGAGTTTATGACATGATTTTGGTAAGGTCTGAATCCTCAAACCAAAGCTATCACGTAAGAATAAGAATTCGCCATGGTTAGGGCATAATGGATCATCTCCTTCGAACGCATACCTCCGTTCCTTTTTTGAACAAACTAACGCCATATTTGAGTTCTGGGGACCATTTTACATGGATCTGGGTTGTTCTTTTTTCTGCTCATGATGTTTTATGTAGGTTTTGATTTTCGAAGGAATTTTTGCAAGAGAAACCGCAGCAAAATTCCTAAGAAAATCCGCAGGAAACGTGGGGAAGAAGATGAACAGTAATTCTGGACAAGGGCCCCCACTCGCTGCTCATTCACTGGCCAGTCAAAATTCCATTCTCTTCTTTCGGCGCGCTATTGGCCAGTCAAAGGAAAGTGGGGCCTGTCTGACTCAGCGTTTGACTTTCTCCTCAAAACTCAGTCTTTTTACTTTTTTATTTATTCTATTGGTTCGAATTACAGATGATGATGCCGGTTCAGTTGGTAAGCAAGTGACGCCTGGGACCACAATGGTGTGGGTTCGAAACCCAGCACCTCACATTATTTTTTATGAGTTTTCTGTTTTAGCTTTGCTTTCAATAAATCATTAACTAACCACTAATCAACCATTAAATTAACCTTATCATAATTTTTAAGTTAACTTCTAAATTAAACAAATTAATTTTAGGCCTTTGATTTTTAAACTTAACCTTTTATATTTGCTTTATAATTTAATTAATTTAATAGATTTAGGTTAATTAATTAGTTAAATAACTTAATAATTGATTTTAAACTTAGGATTTAATTTAACTTAGTTATTAACTAATTATTAAAAATTAGGTTATTTAGCATAATTTGGCTCGATAAATGATTTAAACATCTTGAGATTTAGCTTATTATACATTTATAATTAATCTAAATCAATTTAGAATCAAGCTCAATCAAGACTAACCTTTCACTTAACCATCATTTTATTTTCTTCCGATATTCTTTTCCCATCTCAAATCCCTTGTATGACGCGTGCTTGTTTAATTTATCGATTTTATTTTGTTATTAGAATGTACATAGGCCAAATGTAAATATCATAGTGAATATCTCTATTTTCCTGCACCTTTAAATTTCTGTATTAGTATACTGCCTAGATGTATGTTTAAATTAGGGTGTGTATGGCAAGCTCGAATTAAACGATTAGCTCACTAAAAATATATAAGATAAATCGTAATCGAATACAACACACTTTGCACGCATTCACCCTTAGGGTACGCCCCTCTTTGTTGCCTTCGATTAAAAGGTCATGTCCCTCGAACGTATAGGTACCTATTAGCAAAAGTCCCTTGATTAAAAATCATTGTAAAGATCATAAGTCCCTCGATGACCCACGATGTTGCCTCGGTAATATGATCTAGTCCCTCAAACGGTTGCCTACGAAACAATGATTGTCCCTTCGAATATAGCTAAAGGTACCTTCAGCTGTTGCCTTCAATGACCTCGATGACCCTTCGATGACCCGCACGTCCAATAAAAGAAGGACTACCTACTTCTATATAGTATGGATAGTCCTGGGAACTTTAAAAATTACAGAAAAAGACCAATCAATTAGGGTAGTGCTCTTAAACTGCCTAGCTCAATAAAAATATCTTTTCAATACTATTTCAAAAAAACTAAGGCTACGCATTTATGCTAAAGTCCTTATGCTCCTTTCAAAACAAGCAAACAAACATGAGCTAAGCAAGTTAAGAGCCCGTAGATAACTACGGATGAAAAGGGTGCTTGCACCTTCCCTTTTCATAACTTACCCCCCGAGCCCGTTTTCTTTCAAAAAAGGTCTTTTTCTGTACTTTTTACCTTTCCTAACATTGGACAAAATAAAAGTCGGCGGCGACTCATGCTCACCGCAACATTGTTGCTTAAAAATAAAAGTCAGTTCACCGGGTTACAGAACTGGCGACTCTGCTGGGGAGTCTTTAAGAGGGGTTTACCTTAGGGTTTAGTTCATTATAAATGTTTTCAATTGTTTGTTTGTATGCTTTATTCTTAAAGGCTGTTTGGGATCGTTCTGTGTGAAAGATCCTAACCCGGATCTGAGTACCTTAGGAAAATGGCATGAGATCAAGGAGACTGCACAGCGTATACTGATGTGGTTGATCTGATGGCCATCGTTAGTGTGACACATTGGTTTGTCCTGGTAGGAATGTGGTAGAAAGTCTATAATACATCTTATAAGATGGGACTAATGCCTATAGGAATGTGAGTCGCTCATGATGGTAACCCGACCTAAATGACTGGAGATCCTAAGAAATAGGTTCAATGGGTAATAACAAGTTGTGAGTGATATGAGACAATCATGCTAAACTAAATAAAAGAAGCATGAATCCTGAAGTGATAAGAGGATGAGATAATAGAAACTCTTAATGAAATCTATACTCTATATGAGGGGGTACTGTTAGAACAAGATTTGTTCTTATCAATTATCTTAGTTTTGATGATAACAATAATATGAATTTTGCTTAAGATAATATGGTACTCTAATCCAATGCAATTTCCCTTTCAGGAAATATATATAAAGAGTACGCATAATTCAGCGTTCAGAAGATGTGTCTCAAATGGTTCAGCATGCAACATCAGAACATGGTCTGGCAAGACATCAGAAGATGGTCGAAGCAGAATCAGAACATGGGTCTATGGAAGCATCAGAAGAACATGAGATCAGAAGCACTGAAGATCAGAAGATGGTATCACGCTCAGAAGCACTTCAAGGTCAGAAGATCAGAAGATGCTGTGCACCAAGCTGTTTGACTCTGATGATATTCAAACGTCGTATTCACAAACATCAGATCAGAAGGAAGTACACGTGGCAGACTACGCTGACTGACAAAAGGAACGTTAAAGCTACTAAAGGCTACGTCAGTAGACACAGCGTGAACAAGGCTCGAGGTAGTTGACAAAAGCGTATAACATTAAATGCAAAGCTGTACGGAACACGCAAAGCATTAAATGCATTCAACGGTCATCTTCTCAACGCCTATAAATATGAAGTTCTGATGAGAAGCAAGGTTAACGATCCTGAATAAAGACAATTCAAATTAACTTGCTGAAACGCTGTTCAAATCAAAGCTCAGAATCTTCATCTTCATCAAAGCTCACTACATTGCTGTTGTAATATTTTAGTGAGATTAAGCTTAAACATTAAGAGAAATATCACAGTTGTGATTATAGCTTTTAAGAAGCATTTGTAAACTCTTGAATTGATTACATTAAGTTGTAAGGAACTAGAGTGATCGTGTGATCAGTATACTCTAGGAAGTCTTGGCAGTTGGCTGAGCAGTTTGTAACTAGAGTGATCAGGTTGATCAGAATACTCTAGAGGAAGTCTTGGCAGTTGGCTGAGCAGAAAGTCTTAGGAGTGAACTAAGCCTAGAGTGATCGTGTTGATCAGTAGACTCTAGAAAAGTCTTAGGAGTGAACTAAGCAGTTGTTCCTGGAGTGATCAAGTTGTGATCAGAAGACTCTGGAAGACTTAGTTGCGGCTAAGTGGAAAACCATTGTAATCCGTGCGATTAGTGGATTAAATCCTCAGTTGAGGTAAATCATCTCTGCGGGGGTGGACTGGAGTAGCTTCGTTAACAGCGAACCAGGATAAAAATAATTGTGCAATTTATTTTTATCGTTCAAGATTTAAAGTTACACTTATTCAATCCCCCCCTTTCTAAGTGTTTTTCTATCCTTCAATTGGCATCAGAGCGCCGGTTCTAAGGTGCAAGCACTTAACCGTGTTTAGAAAAGATTCAGGAAGAGAAAAACGCTTCATTTAAAAGATGGTTGATGAAAGTGAAAAGACTACATCTACATCTGGCTCTGCTGAGCAATACAACGGTAACAATGGTTATACTAGACCGCCGGTATTTGATGGTGAAAACTTTGAATACTGGAAAGATAAACTGGAAAGTTACTTTCTGGGTCTAGATGGTGATCTATGGGATCTTCTGATGGATGGTTACAAACATCCAGTAAATGCCAGAGGCGTGAAGCTGTCAAGGCAAGAAATGAATGATGATCAAAAGAAGCTTTTCAGAAATCATCATAAATGTAGAACTGTTTTGCTGAATGCTATCTCTCATGCTGAGTATGAGAAGATATCTAACAGGGAAACGGCCTATGACATATATGAGTCCTTGAAAATGACTCATGAAGGAAATGCTCAAGTCAAGGAGACAAAAGCTCTTGCCTTAATCCAGAAGTATGAAGCCTTCAAGATGGAGGATGATGAAGACATTGAAAAGATGTTTTCGAGATTTCAAACTCTTACTGCTGGATTGAGAGTTCTTGACAAAGGATACACCAAGGCTGATCATGTGAAGAAGATCATCAGAAGCTTACCCAGAAGATGGGGTCCTATGGTGACTGCATTCAAGATTGCAAAGAATCTGAATGAAGTTTCTCTGGAAGAGCTTATCAGCGCCTTGAGAAGTCATGAAATAGAGCTGGACGCAAATGAGCCTCAAAAGAAAGGTAAGTCTATTGCATTAAAATCAAATATCAAGAAATGCACTAACGCTTTTCAGGCCAGAGAAGAAGATCCTGAAGAATCAGAATCTGAAGAAGAAGATGAACTGTCCATGATTTCCAGAAGGCTAAATCAACTCTGGAAGACCAAGCAAAGGAAGTTCAGAGGCTTCAGAAGTTCAAGGAAATTTGAACGTGGAGAATCTTCTGATGAAAGAAGATTTGACAAGAAGAAGGTCATGTGCTATGAATGCAATGAGCCTGGACACTACAAGAATGAATGTCCAAATCTTCAGAAGGAAAGTCCCAAGAAAAAGTTTCATAAGAAGAAAGGTCTTATGGCAACCTGGGATGAGTCAGAAGATGATTCAGAAGATGAGCAGGCCAACTGTGCGCTGATGGCGACAGAAGATGACGGATCAGAATCTACATCAGAATCAGATTCTGAAGAGGTATTTTCTGAACTTACTAGAGATGAGTTAGTTTCCGGTCTAACTGAACTTCTGGAACTCAAGTCTCAGATTAGTCTCAAATACAAAAAGCTGAAAAAGCAATTTGAATTTGAAACAAAGAAGCTTGAGTTGGAGAATTCTGAATTAAAAGAAAAACTTTTAAAATTATCCAATAATGTTGGATCTCCTTCTGATTCAGAAAAATCCACTCCTAGTCTGAACCATATTCTGAAAGAATATGATTTAAGTTTCAGAAAGTTCTTATCTAGAAGTATTGGCAGAAGTCAGCTAGCTTCTATGATATATGCTGTGTCTGGAAACAAAAGAGTTGGCATTGGTTATGAGGGTGAAACCCCATACAAACTTGAACCTGTTGATGAAATGAAAATTACATACAAGCCATTGTATGATCAGTTCAAGTATGGCCACTCTCATGATATTAGGCACACCTCACATGCACAAAGTTTTCACATAACACACACTAAGAAGCATGTGACACAACCTAGGAAATATCATGAAACTCACATTAAGAATTATCATGTTGTTCCTCCTATTGCTTACAATGTTAAACCCAAGTTCAATCAGAACTTGAGAAAATCTAACAAGAAAGGACCCAAAAAGATGTGGGTACCTAAGGATAAGATTATTCCTATTGCAGATATCCTTGACTGCAAAAAGGACAAGGCACAACATGTCATGGTACCTGGACTCTGGATGCTCGTGACACATGACAGGAAGAAGGTCTATGTTCCAAGACCTGGTGCTTAAGTCTGGAGGAGAAGTCAAGTTCGGAGGAGATCAGAAGGGCAAGATAATTGGCTCTGGAACTATGAAGTCTGGTAACTCTCCTTCCATCTCTAATGTACTTCTTGTAGAAGGATTAACACATAACCTCTTATCTATCAGTCAATTAAGTGACAATGGTTATGATATAATCTTCAATCAAGAGTCTTGCAAGGCTGTAAATCAGAAGGATGGCTCAATCCTATTTACAGGCAAGAGGAAGAACAACATTTATAAGACAGATCTGCAAGATCTTATGAGTCAGAAGGTGACTTGTCTTATGTCTGTTTCTGAAGAGCAGTGGGTCTGGCACAGGAGATTAGGTCATGCTAGTTTGAGAAAGATCTCTCAGATTAACAAACTGAATCTTGTCAGAGGACTCCCTAATCTGAAATTCCAATCAGATGCTCTTTGTGAAGCATGTCAGAAGGGCAAGTTCTCCAAACCTGCATTCAAGTCTAAGAATGTTGTTTCTACCTCAAGGCCATTAGAACTCTTGCACATTGATCTGTTTGGACCAGTCAAAACAGCATCTGTCAGAGGAAAGAAATATGGATTAGTCATCGTAGATGATTATAGTCGCTGGACATGGGTAAAATTCTTAAAACACAAGGATGAGACTCATTCAGTGTTCTTTGATTTCTGCATTCAGATTCAATCTGAAAAAGAGTGTAAAATCATAAAGGTCAGAAGTGATCATGGTGGTGAATTTGAGAACAGATCCTTTGAAGAATTCTTCAAAGAAAATGGTATTGCCCATGATTTCTCTTGTCCTAGAACTCCATAGCAAAATGGGGTTGTGGAACGAAAGAATAGGACTCTTCAAGAAATGGCCAGAACCATGATCAATGAAACCAATATGGCTAAGCACTTCTGGGCAGAAGCAATAAACACTGCATGCTATATTCAGAATAGAATCTCTATCAGACCTATTCTAAATAAGACTCCCTATGAATTGTGGAAGAATAGAAAGCCCAACATTTCATATTTCCATCCTTTTGGATGTGTATGCTTTATTCTGAACACTAAAGATCATCTTGGTAAGTTTGATTCCAAAGCTCAAAAGTGTTTCCTTCTTGGATATTCTGAACGCTCAAAAGGCTACAGAGTATACAATACTGAAACATTGGTTGTAGAAGAATCAATCAATATCAGGTTTGATGATAAGCTTGGTTCTGAAAAACCAAAGCAAGTTGATAATTTTGCAGGTTGTGATATTGACATATCAGAAGTTGTTGAGCCAAGAAGCAACGCATCAGAAGCAGAGCTTCTCAAAAGCAAGGAATCTGAAGACCAAGTATCAGCTTCTCTGGAGGATCTAAGCATATCTGAAGAACCATCTGTCAGAAGATCATCCAGACTCATCTCTGGTCATTCAGAAGATGTCATTCTTGGAAAGAAGGATGATCCAATCAGAACAAGAGCATTCCTTAGAAACAATGCAGACTGTCAATTAGGTCTTGTATCTTTGATCGAGCCAACTTCTGTTGATCATGCTCTAGAAGATCCAGACTGGATAATTGCTATGCAAGAAGAACTAAATCAGTTTACAAGGAATGATGTTTGGGATCTTGTTCCTAGACCAGATGGATTCAATATAATTGGTACAAAATGGGTCTTCAGAAACAAACTCAGTGAGAAAGGCGAAGTGGTAAGGAACAAAGCCAGACTGGTGGCTCAGGGTTATAGTCAGCAAGAAGGGATTGACTACACAGAAACCTTTGCACCAGTGGCCAGGTTAGAATCTATTCGTCTATTAATTTCTTTTGCCACTCAACATAACATCACTCTCTATCAAATGGATGTTAAGAGTGCCTTCTTAAATGGTTATATAGATGAAGAAGTTTATGTCCATCAACCTCCTGGTTTTGAAGACTCTATGTCTCCTAATCATGTTTTTAAACTTAAGAAATCATTGTATGGATTGAAACAGGCTCCCAGAGCTTGGTATGAACGCTTAAGTTCTTTCCTTCTAGATAATGGTTTCACTAGAGGAAAAGTGGACACTACTCTCTTTTGTAAAACCTTTGAAAAGGAGATTTTAATTTGTCAAATATATGTAGATGATATTATTTTTGGAACATCTAATGCTACACTTGGAAAGGAGTTTGCTAAGTCTATGCAGGCTGAGTTTGAAATGAGCATGATGGGAGAACTCAAGTATTTCCTTGGAATACAAATAAATCAAACATCAGAAGGAACGTATGTTCACCAAACCAAGTATGTGAAGGAACTTCTGAAGAAGTTTAATCTTCTAGACTGCAAAGAAGCCAAAACTCCTATGCATCCAACATGCATCCTAGGTAAGGATGAGGTAAGTAAGAAGATAGATCAGAAGTTATACAGAGGTATGATTGGATCTCTTCTATATCTGACTGCTTCTAGACCTGACATTCTGTTCAGTGTTTGTTTGTGTGCTAGATTCCAATCAGATCCTAGAGAATCTCATTTAACTGCTGTTAAGAGAATTCTAAGGTATCTGAAAGGTACTACTAATGTTGGTTTAGTTTACAGAAAATCTAAAGAATACAACTTAGTAGGATTCTGCGATGCTGATTATGCTGGAGACAGAATTGAAAGAAAAAGTACTTCAGGAAGTTGCCAATTTCTTGGAAGTCATTTGATCTCCTGGTACAGCAAGAAGCAAGCAACTATTGCTCTATCAACCACAGAAGCAGAATATGTCGCTGCTGCTGGTTGTAGTACACAGATGCTCTGGATGAAGAGTCAGTTAGAAGATTATCAGATATTTGAGAGTAACATTCCTATATTCTGTGATAATACTTCTGCTATATGTTTATCTAAGAATCCTATTCTTCATTCAAAAGCTAAACATATTGAGATAAAACATCATTTCATAAGGGACTATGTTCAGAAGGGTGTTATTTCTTTAAACTTTGTTGATACAGACCATCAATGGGCTGATATCTTTACAAAACCCCTGGCTGAAGATAGGTTTAAGTTCATTCTGAAGAACATCAGTATGGATTTATGCCCAGAATGAGAAGATGAGAAGTTCTCATGTATGAGTATCTTCTGAAATGAATATGGAAAATTTTTTTATCAGAAGTTCTGATTGAATTCTTTTAGAAATTATGATTCGGTTATTACTAACGTTTCATTGTCTAAGTTGATTCAGAACCTCTTTTAAAGCAAAAACAGCTGTTATGTTTTTATCTCGGGATGGTAAACCTGTCGTTACTATTCGTGGATAAACGTGCGTGCAGTTGAAGGGACGCCGACCATAGGTAACTGTGCTAGTCACCTCATTTGTCTTTATTATCTCTCCTCACGTCACGTAACATTAAATGCTTTTCATCATTCGTTTCACTTTATTTTCTTTTAAATACTCTTCAAAATGGTTTTTGGTTTACTATCTTTTTGTTTTCCTCTTAAAAGTTTTCTCTCTCTCTCTCTCGGTTTTCATTTCTTCTCTCAAAACCTAGCGTTCACCCTAAGCCTGTTGAAGCTCCATGACTCAAAGGCGACAGATCTCTGTGCATCTCGGGATGGCTCTTCTAATACCGCTCAAGTCAGACTCTTCTTTGATGTTGTTATCAACTTTCATCCAAAGACAGAAGACTTTCTTGAGTTGTGGGAAGATATACTCAACTTCTATGTTGAGTTTCTTGACCGAATGTTTTTTTTTTTTTTAATTTTTGTAGTCATTTCCTCTTTGGAAATTCTACTTTGTAGTTTTCTTTTCCTTGCTGCTTCTGCTTGTTAAACATAGGAACCTTTTGTAATATCTTTTGATTATCAATGAAAAAGTTTCTTTGTGTTTTACATTCCAGTAAATGTTTTCTTTTGTCGTTTTATACATCTGATTTTTTTTTTAAAAATATTCTTTTTGATGTTATGACAAAAAGGGGGAGAAGATAAATGATAAATGATTTGATTAAATCTATCAGTTGCTGGGTAAAGGCTCCCACACATTCACTAACAAGAACTGCAAGTTCTATATGGTTTAAGTGTTTTGCAGGTACAGAGAAGTGAAGTGGATCTTCAAAGCAAACACTAGAAGCAAAACCATGGAAACTGAAGCAAGCTGAGTGCTGTCAAGCTTCAGAGATCAGAAGCAAGAAAGAAGAATGAATCAGAAGCACTGATAATAGAATTTGAATATCATTGTCTATCCTGTTATGACAAAATTCTATTTGCTCTGATACATATAATGTTATGGCTCTGATACATTATTTGCTCTGATACACGTTTTTAGCCTAAATGCTCTGATACATTTGGCTCTGATACATATCATGTATTTGAATATACATTTTATGTTCTAACTCGTTCATGCTGACTTTTGTCGTTTAGTTTTTGTTCTGTAACATTTCAGGATATAGAGATGCTCAGATGATGCTCTGGTACATTCAACAATGTTCTGATACAAATCTAGCATGAAGTGATGTTGGTAGACATTCAAAGTTCTGAAGCTATCCGAGGGAAGCAGAAATCAGAAGATGTGAATGTCCCAAAAGATCCAGAAAATTCAAGTTCTGAAGCTGTCCTGAATGGAAGCAGAAATCAGAAGCTGTGAATGTTCTGAAGACCAAAGAAATTCAAGTTCTGAAGCTGTCCAATGGAAGCAGAAGTCAGAAGCTATGAATTCTCTGAAGGCAGAAGCTTATATGATCGTCTCTACCGAAATAATCAGGGAAGGCTTTTATCAAAGTTCTTCGAGTATTTATTTCAGGGGGAGATTATTTATCTCAGGGGGAGATTGTTATTCTCAGGGGGAGACATATTCATATGCTTATGCTATAGCTGTGTAATTTGTCTTTTGCCGTCTACTCTTTCTGATCGCAAATTCATATCATTTATATATGTTTTTGTCATCATCAAAAAGGGGGAGATTGTTAGAACAAGATTTGTTCTTATCAATTATCTTAGTTTTGATGATAACAATAATATGAATTTTGCTTAAGATAATATGGTACTCTAATCCAATGCAATTTCCCTTTCAGGAAATATATATAAAGAGTACGCATAATTCAGCGTTCAGAAGATGTGTCTCAAATGGTTCAGCATGCAACATCAGAACATGGTCTGGCAAGACATCAGAAGATGGTCGAAGCAGAATCAGAACATGGGTCTATGGAAGCATCAGAAGAACATGAGATCAGAAGCACTGAAGATCAGAAGATGGTATCACGCTCAGAAGCACTTCAAGGTCAGAAGATCAGAAGATGCTGTGCACCAAGCTGTTTGACTCTGATGATATTCAAACGTCGTATTCACAAACATCAGATCAGAAGGAAGTACACGTGGCAGACTACGCTGACTGACAAAAGGAACGTTAAAGCTACTAAAGGCTACGTCAGTAGACACAGCGTGAACAAGGCTCGAGGTAGTTGACAAAAGCGTATAACATTAAATGCAAAGCTGTACGGAACACGCAAAGCATTAAATGCATTCAACGGTCATCTTCTCAACGCCTATAAATATGAAGTTCTGATGAGAAGCAAGGTTAACGATCCTGAATAAAGACAATTCAAATTAACTTGCTGAAACGCTGTTCAAATCAAAGCTCAGAATCTTCATCTTCATCAAAGCTCACTACATTGCTGTTGTAATATTTTAGTGAGATTAAGCTTAAACATTAAGAGAAATATCACAGTTGTGATTATAGCTTTTAAGAAGCATTTGTAAACTCTTGAATTGATTACATTAAGTTGTAAGGAACTAGAGTGATCGTGTGATCAGTATACTCTAGGAAGTCTTGGCAGTTGGCTGAGCAGTTTGTAACTAGAGTGATCAGGTTGATCAGAATACTCTAGAGGAAGTCTTGGCAGTAGGCTGAGCAGAAAGTCTTAGGAGTGAACTAAGCCTAGAGTGATCGTGTTGATCAGTAGACTCTAGAAAAGTCTTAGGAGTGAACTAAGCAGTTGTTCCTGGAGTGATCAAGTTGTGATCAGAAGACTCTGGAAGACTTAGTTGCGGCTAAGTGGAAAACCATTGTAATCCGTGCGATTAGTGGATTAAATCCTCAGTTGAGGTAAATCATCTCTGCGGGGGTGGACTGGAGTAGCTTCGTTAACAGCGAACCAGGATAAAAATAATTGTGCAATTTATTTTTATCGTTCAAGATTTAAAGTTACACTTATTCAATCCCCCCCTTTCTAAGTGTTTTTCTATCCTTCAGGTACTTAGGCTACAGGAGTACTCTTGATAGATTCACCTATGTGATTGTGGAACTGAGGCCGGTTCCTATGGAATTTCGAGGCAGAATTCCTAGAGCCTTCACTAAACTGGGATACACGTGCATGACCATTAAAAGCACGGGCTATTAAGAATACACCTTAAGAAAAGGTTATGTGCGGGTCTGATGTCTGAGATAGAGTTCAAGACAATAGTGTCACTCTTGTTGAATCGGAATCTTACTTGCTACGCAAAGGTTCAAGTCGTAGACACCTTTGCTTATGCATAATCTTAGAAACGTTTAACGTACTTCTAAAATCACCTTTTAAATTCAAGTGGGGGATTGTTGGAACTTGGAATGATGATAAATTGGAGGAAGAGTTGGAAATATTTATTGACATTAAATGAGCAATAAATGAACACAAGTAAGAGCTAATATGGAGATGGATTTGAAAAGGTTCATTTTAAGTCCCACATTGAAGGGAACACAAATATTAGTAGTGTATATATATTGTTAGAACAAGATTTGTTCTGATCAATTATCTTAGTTTTGATGATAACAATAATATGAATTTTGCTTAAGATAATATGGTACTCTAATCCAATGCAATTTCCCTTTCAGGAAATATATAAAGAGTACGCATAATTCAGCGCTCAGAAGCTTTGTCTCAAAGGGTTCAGCATGCAACATCAGAACATGGTCTGGCAAGACATCAGAAGATGGTCGAAGCAGAATCAGAACATGGGTCTATGGAAGCATCAGAAGAACAAGAGAACAGAAGCACTGAAGTTCTGATGGTATCACGCTCAGAAGCACTTCAAGGTCAGAAGATCAGAAGATGCTATGCACCAAGCTGTTTGACTCTGATGATATTCAAACGTTGTATTCACAAACATCAGATCAGAAGAAAGTACAAGTGGCAAGCTACGCTGACTGACAAATGGAACGTTAAAAAGCTATTCTAGGCTACGTCAGTAGACACAGCGTGAACAAGGCTCGAGGTAGTTGACAAAAGCGTATAACATTAAATGCGATGCTGTACGGAACACGCAAAGCATTAAATGCTCTCAACGGTCATCTTCTCCAACGCCTATAAATATGAAGTTCTGATGAGAAGCAAGGTTAACGATTCTGCACCAAAACAACTCAAATTAACTTGCTTAAACTCTGTTCAAATCAAAGCTCAGAATCTTCATCTTCATCAAAGCTCACTACATTGATGTTGTAATATATTAGTGAGATTAAGCTTAAACGTTAAGAGAAATATCACAGTTTGTGATTATCGCTTTTAAGAAGCATTTGTAATACTCTTAGAATTGATTACATTAAGTTGTAAGGAACTAGAGTGATCGTGTGGATCAGAATACTCTAGGAAGTCTTAGAAGTGATCTAAGCAGGTTGTAACTAGAGTGATCGTGTGGATCAGTATACTCTAGAAAAGTCTTAGAGGGTATCTAAGCAGTTGTTCCTGGAGTGATCAGTGTGTGATCAGAAGACTCTGGAAGACTTAGTTGCTGACTAAGTGGAGAACCATTGTAATCCGTGCGATTAGTGGATTAAATCCTCAGTTGAGGTAAATCATCTCTGCGGGGGTGGACTGGAGTAGTTTAGTTAACAACGAACCAGGATAAAAATAACTGTGCAATTTATTTTTATCTGTCAAGTTTTTAAAGCTACACTTATTCAAACCCCCCCTTTCTAAGTGTTTTTCTATCCTTCAATTGGCATCAGAGCGCCGGTTCTAAGGTGCAAGCACTTAACCGTGTTTAGAAAAGATTCAGGAAGAGAAAAACGCTTCAGTAAAAGATGGTTGATGAAAGTGAAAAGTCTACACCTACACCTGCATCTACATCTGGCTCTGCTGAGCAATACAACGGTAACAATGGTTATACTAGACCGCCGGTATTTGATGGTGAAAACTTTGAATACTGGAAAGATAAACTGGAAAGTTACTTTCTTGGTCTAGATGGTGATCTATGGGATCTTCTGATGGATGGTTACAAACATCCAGTAAATGCCAGAGGCGTAAAGCTGACAAGGCAAGAAATGAATGATGATCAGAAGAAGCTTTTCAGGAATCATCATAAATGCAGAACTGTTTTGCTGAATGCTATCTCTCATGCTGAGTATGAGAAGATATCTAACAGGGAAACGACCTATGACATATATGAGTCCTTGAAAATGACTCATGAAGGAAATGCTCAAGTCAAGGAGACTAAAGCTCTAGCCTTAATCCAGAAGTATGAAGCCTTCAAGATGGAGGATGATGAAGACATTGAAAAGATGTTTTCAAGATTTCAAACTCTTACTGCTGGATTGAGAGTTCTTGACAAGGGATACACCAAGGCTGATCACGTAAAGAAGATCATCAGAAGCTTACCCAGAAGATGGGGTCCTATGGTGACTGCATTCAAGATTGCAAAGAATCTGAATGAAGTTTCTCTGGAAGAGCTTATCAGTGCCTTGAGAAGTCATGAAATAGAGCTGGACGCAAATGAGCCTCAAAAGAAAGGTAAGTCTATTGCATTAAAATCCAATATCAAGAAATGCACTAACGCTTTTCAGGCTAGAGAAGAAGATCCTGAAGAATCAGAATCTGAAGAAGAAGATGAACTGTCCCTGATCTCCAGAAGGCTAAATCAACTCTGGAAGACCAAGCAAAGGAAGTTCAGAGGCTTCAGAAGTTCAAAGAAATTTGAACGCGGAGAATCTTCTGATGACAGAAGATTTGACAAGAAGAAGGTCATGTGCTATGAATGCAATGAGCCTGGACACTTCAAGAATGAATGTCCAAATCTTCAGAAGGAAAATCCCAAGAAGAAGTTTCATAAGAAGAAAGGTCTTATGGCAACCTGGGATGAGTCAGAAGATGATTCAGACTCTGAAGATGAGCAGGCTAACTGTGCGCTGATGGCGACAGAAGATGACGGATCAGAATCTACATCAGAATCAGATTCTGAAGAGGTATTTTCTGAACTTACTAGAGATGAGTTAGTTTCCGGTCTAACTGAACTTCTGGAACTCAAGTCTCAGATTAGTCTCAAATACAAAAAGCTGAAAAAGCTATTTGAATTTGAAACAAAGAAGCTTGAGTTGGAGAATTCTGAATTAAAAGAAAAACTTTTAAAATTATCCAATAATGTTGGATCTCCTTCTGATTCAGAACAATCCACTCCTAGTCTAAACCATATTCTGAAAGAATATGATTTAAGTTTCAGGAAGTTCTTATCTAGAAGTATTGGCAGAAGTCAGCTAGCTTCTATGATATATGCTGTGTCTGGAAACAAAAGAGTTGGCATTGGTTTTGAGGGTGAAACCCCATACAAACTTGAACCTGTTGATGCAATGAAACTCACATACAAGCCATTGTATGATCAGTTCAAGTATGGCCACTCCCATGATATTAGGCACACTTCACATGCTCAAAGTTTTCACATAACACACACCAAAAAGCATGTGACACAACCTAGGAAATATCATGAAACTCACATTAAAAATTATCATGCTGTTCCTCCTATTGCTTACAATGTTAAACCCAAGTTCAATCAGAACTTGAGAAAATCTAACAAGAAAGGACCCAAGAAAATGTGGGTACCTAAGGATAAGATTATTCCTATTGCAGATATCCTTGACTGCAAAAAGAACAAAGCACAACATGTCATGGTACCTGGACTCTGGATGCTCACGACACATGATAGGAAGAAGGTCTATGTTCCAAGACCTGGTGCTTAAGTCTGGAGGAGAAGTCAAGTTCGGAGGAGATCAGAAGGGCAAGATAATTGGCTCTGGAACTATAAAGTCTGGTAACTCTCCTTCCATTTCTAATGTACTTCTTGTAGAAGGATTAACACATAACCTCTTATCTATCAGTCAATTGAGTGACAATGGTTATGATATAATCTTTAATCAAGAGTCTTGCAAGGCTGTAAATCAGAAGGATGGCTCAATCCTATTTACAGGCAAGAGGAAGAACAACATTTATAAGACAGATCTGCAAGATCTTATGAGTCAGAAGGTGACTTGTCTTATGTCTGTTTCTGAAGAGCAGTGGGTCTGGCACAGAAGATTAGGTCATGCTAGTTTGAGAAAGATTTCTCAGATTAACAAACTGAATCTGGTCAGAGGACTCCCTAATCTGAAATTCAAATCAGATGCTCTTTGTGAAGCATGTCAGAAGGGCAAGTTCTCCAAACCTGCATTCAAGTCCAAGAATGTTGTTTCTACCTCAAGGCCATTAGAACTCTTGCACATTGATCTGTTTGGCCCAGTCAAAACAGCATCTGTCAGAGGAAAGAAATATGGATTAGTCATCGTAGATGATTATAGCCGCTGGACATGGGTAAAATTCTTGAAACACAAGGATGAGACTCATTCAGTGTTCTTTGATTTCTGCATTCAGATTCAATCTGAAAAAGAGTGTAAAATCATAAAGGTCAGAAGTGATCATGGTGGTGAATTTGAGAACAAATCCTTTGAAGAATTCTTCAAAGAAAATGGTATTGCCCATGATTTCTCTTGTCCTAGAACTCCACAGCAAAATGGAGTTGTAGAACGAAAGAATAGGACTCTACAAGAAATGGCCAGAACCATGATCAATGAAACCAATATGGCTAAGCATTTCTGGGCAGAAGCAATAAACACTGCATGCTATATTCATAATAGAATCTCTATCAGACCTATTCTAAATAAGACTCCCTATGAATTGTGGAAGAATAGAAAGCCCAACATTTCATATTTCCATCCTTTTGGATGTGTATGCTTTATTCTGAACACTAAAGATCATCTTGGTAAGTTTGATTCCAAAGCACAAAAGTGTTTCCTTCTTGGATATTCTGAACGCTCAAAAGGCTACAGAGTATACAATACTGAAACATTGATTGTAGAAGAATCAATCAATATCAGGTTTGATGATAAGCTTGGTTCTGAAAAACCAAAGCAGTTTGATAATTTTGCAGATTGTGATATTGATATATCAGAAGTTGTTGAGCCAAGAAGCAACGCATCAGAAGTAGAGCTTCTCAGAAGCAAAGAATCTGAAGATCAAGTATCAGCTTCTCTGGAGAATCTAAGCATTTCTGAAGAACCATCTGTCAGAAGATCATCCAGACTCATCTCTGGTCATTCAGAAGATGTCATTCTTGGAAAGAAGGATGATCCAATCAGAACAAGAGCATTCCTTAAGAACAATGCAGATTGTCAATTAGGTCTTGTATCTTTGATCGAGCCAACTTCTGTTGATCATGCTCTAGAAGATCCAGACTGGATAATTGCTATGCAAGAAGAATTGAATCAGTTTACAAGGAATGATGTTTGGGATCTTGTTCCTAGACCAGATGGATTCAATGTAATTGGTACAAAATGGGTCTTCAGAAACAAGCTCAGTGAGAAAGGTGAAGTGGTAAGGAACAAAGCCAGACTGGTGGCTCAGGGTTATAGTCAGCAAGAAGGGATTGACTATACAGAAACCTTTGCACCAGTGGCCAGGTTAGAATCTATTCGTCTATTAATTTCATTTGCCACTCAACATAACATCACTCTCTATCAAATGGATGTTAAGAGTGCCTTCTTAAATGGTTATATAGATGAAGAAGTTTATGTCCATCAACCTCCTGGTTTTGAAGACTCTATGTCTCCTAATCATGTTTTTAAATTAAAGAAATCGTTATATGGATTGAAACAAGCTCCCAGAGCTTGGTATGAACGCTTAAGTTCTTTCCTTCTGGATAATGGTTTCACTAGAGGAAAAGTGGACACTACTCTCTTTTGTAAAACCTTTAAAAGGGATATTTTAATTTGTCAAATATATGTAGATGATATTATTTTTGGAACATCTAATGCTACACTTGGAAAGGAGTTTGTTGAGTCTATGCAGGCTGAGTTTGAAATGAGCATGATGGGAGAACTCAAGTATTTCCTTGGAATACAAATAAATCAAACATCAGAAGGAACGTATGTTCACCAAACCAAGTATGTGAAGGAACTTCTGAAGAAGTTTAATCTTCTAGACTGCAAAGAAGCCAAAACTCCTATGCATCCAACATGCATCCTAGGTAAGGATGAGGTAAGTAAGAAGGTAGATCAGAAGTTATACAGAGGTATGATTGGATCTCTTCTATATTTGACTGCTTCTAGACCTGACATTCTGTTCAGTGTTTGTTTGTGTGCTAGATTCCAATCAGATCCTAGAGAATCTCATTTAACTGCTGTTAAGAGAATTCTAAGGTATCTGAAAGGTACTACTAATGTTGGCTTAGTTTACAGAAAATCTAAAGAATACAACTTAGTAGGATTCTGCGATGCTGACTATGCTGGAGACAGAATTGAAAGAAAGAGTACTTCAGGAAGTTGCCAATTTCTTGGAAGTCATTTGATCTCCTGGTATAGCAAGAAGCAAGCAACTATTGCTCTATCAACGACAGAAGCAGAATATGTTGCCGCTGCTGGTTGCAGTACACAGATGCTCTGGATGAAGAGTCAGCTAGAAGATTATTAGATATTTGAGAGTAACATTCCTATATTCTGTGATAATACTTCTGCTATATGTTTATCTAAGAATCCTATTCTTCATTCAAAAGCTAAACATATTGAGATTAAACATCATTTCATAAGGGACTATGTTCAGAAGGGCGTTATATCTTTAAACTTTGTTGATACAGACCATCAATGGGCTGATATCTTTACAAAACCCCTGGCTGAAGATAGGTTTAAGTTCATTCTGAAGAACATCAGTATGGATTTATGCCCAGAATGAGAAGATGAGAAGTTCTTATGTATGAGTATCTTCTGAAATAAAAATGGATCATTTTTTTTAATCAGAAGTTCTGTTAGAAATCTTTTAGAAATTATGATTCGATTATTACTAACGTTTCTTTGTCTAAGTTGATTCAGAACCTCTTTCAAAGCAAAACAGCTGTAACGTTTTATCTCGGGATAGTAAACCTGTCGTTACTATTCATGGATAAGCGCGCGTGCAGTTGAAGGGACGCCGACCATAGGTAACTGTGCTAGTCACCTCATTTGTCTTTATTATCTCTCCTCGCGTCACGTAACATTAAATGCTTTTCATCATTTACTCTCATTCAGTTTTTCTTTTTATATTCTTCAAACGTTTTTATTTTTTTTCTTATATCTCTCTCACCTTGCATTCCTCATCAAGTTATTTCTCTCTCTCTTCCGTTTTCTTCTCTTGCTCAAACTAGTTTTTCGTACTTTTAAAAAAAAAAAACCTTGCTCAAACCTAGCGTTCACCCTAAGTCTGTTGAGGATCTATGACTCAAAGGCGACAGATCTCTGCATATCTCGGGATGGCTCTCCTAATACCTCTCAAGTCAGACCTCTTCTTTGATGTTGTTATCAACTTTCACCCAAAGACAGAAGACTTTCTTGAGTTATGGGAGGAGGTTAAGAATGATATTCTTAACTTCTATGTTAAGGGAAAGCCCCGTTTGCAACATTAGCTCTCTGTCTGTGAACTGTCCCTCTCTTCCTCTTTGGTCACTTGGATCTCTCCTACAGTGGAGGTTCCAGTCTGGAAGACAAGAGTCCACAGGGATTCTTGATGGGTTGACACAGAGTGTGTCCTGCTAGGGTGCTGTTTTTAATTTTTGTAGTCATTTCCTCTTGGGATGACTTTTTATGTATTTGCTAGGAATGTATCTCATCTTGTTAAACATAGGAACCTTTTGTAATATCTTTTGATTATCAATAAAAAGTTTTCTTTGTTTTACATTCCAGTGATTTTATTTGTCGTCTTATTCATCTGAATCTTTTAAAATATTCTTTTTGATGTTATGACAAAAAGGGGGAGAAGATAAATGATAAATGATTTGATTAATCTATCAGTTGCTGGGTAAAGCTCCCACATATTCACTAACAAGAACTGCAAGTTCTATATGGTTTAAGTGTTTTGCAGGTATAAAGAAGTGAAGAGAATCTTCAAAGCAAACACAAGAAGAAAAACCATGGAAACTGAAGCAAGCTGAGTGCTATCAAGCTTCAGAAATCAGAAGCAAGAAAGAAGAATGAATCAGAAGCACTGATAATAGAATTTGATCCATATTGGTCTATTTATTCTGACAAAATTCTATTTGCTCTGATACATTATTTTAGCCTATATGGCTCTGATACATATCATGTGTTCTAATATACATTTTATGTTCTGACTCGTTCATGCTGACTTTTGTCGTTTAGTTTTTGTTCTGTAACATTTCAGGATGTAGAGATGCTCTGATGATGCTCTGGTACATTCAACAATGTTCTGATACAAATCTAGCATGAAGTGATGTTGGTAGAAATTCAAAGCTCTGAAGCTATCCGAGGGAAGCAGAAATCAGAAGCTGTGAAGGTTCTAAAGGTCCAGAAAACTCAAGTTCTGAAGCTGTCCTAAATGGAAGCAGAAATCAGAAGCTGTGAATGTTCAGAAGATCAAAGAAATTCAAGTTCTGAAGCTGTCCTAGATGGAAGCAGGAGTCAGAAGCTGTGAATGTTCAGAAGATCAAAGAAATTCAAGTTCTGAAGCTGTCCTAGATGGAAGCAGGAATCAGAAGTTGTGAGTGTTCTAAGGATCTAAAGAAATTCTAGTTCTGAAGCTGTCCAATGGAAGCAGAAGTCAGAAGCTATGAATTCTCTAAAGACAGAAGCTTATATGATCGTCTCTACCGAAATAATCAGGGAAGTCTTTTATTTAAAGTTCTTCGAGTATTTATTTCAGGGGGAGATTATTTATCTCAGGGGGAGATTGTTAATCTCAGGGGGAGACATATTCATATGCTTATGCTATAGCTGTGTAATTTGTCTTTTGCCGTCTGTTCTTTCTGATCTCAAATTCATATCATTTATATATGTTTTTGTCATCATCAAAAAGGGGGAGATTGTTAGAACAAGATTTGTTCTGATCAATTATCTTAGTTTTGATGATAACAATAATATGAATTTTGCTTAAGATAATATGGTACTCTAATCCAATGCAATTTCCCTTTCAGGAAATATATAAAGAGTACGCATAATTCAGCGCTCAGAAGCTTTGTCTCAAAGGGTTCAGCATGCAACATCAGAACATGGTCTGGCAAGACATCAGAAGATGGTCGAAGCAGAATCAGAACATGGGTCTATGGAAGCATCAGAAGAACAAGAGAACAGAAGCACTGAAGTTCTGATGGTATCACGCTCAGAAGCACTTCAAGGTCAGAAGATCAGAAGATGCTATGCACCAAGCTGTTTGACTCTGATGATATTCAAACGTTGTATTCACAAACATCAGATCAGAAGAAAGTACAAGTGGCAAGCTACGCTGACTGACAAAAGGAACGTTAAAAAGCTATTCTAGGCTACGTCAGTAGACACAGCGTGAACAAGGCTCGAGGTAGTTGACAAAAGCGTATAACATTAAATGCGATGCTGTACGGAACACGCAAAGCATTAAATGCTCTCAACGGTCATCTTCTCCAACGCCTATAAATATGAAGTTCTGATGAGAAGCAAGGTTAACGATTCTGCACCAAAACAACTCAAATTAACTTGCTTAAACTCTGTTCAAATCAAAGCTCAGAATCTTCATCTTCATCAAAGCTCACTACATTGCTGTTGTAATATATTAGTGAGATTAAGCTTAAACGTTAAGAGAAATATCACAGTTTGTGATTATCGCTTTTAAGAAGCATTTGTAATACTCTTAGAATTGATTACATTAAGTTGTAAGGAACTAGAGTGATCGTGTGGATCAGAATACTCTAGGAAGTCTTAGAAGTGATCTAAGCAGGTTGTAACTAGAGTGATCGTGTGGATCAGTATACTCTAGAAAAGTCTTAGAGGGTATCTAAGCAGTTGTTCCTGGAGTGATCAGTGTGTGATCAGAAGACTCTGGAAGACTTAGTTGCTGACTAAGTGGAGAACCATTGTAATCCGTGCGATTAGTGGATTAAATCCTCAGTTGAGGTAAATCATCTCTGCGGGGGTGGACTGGAGTAGTTTAGTTAACAACGAACCAGGATAAAAATAACTGTGCAATTTATTTTTATCTGTCAAGTTTTTAAAGCTACACTTATTCAAACCCCCCCTTTCTAAGTGTTTTTCTATCCTTCATATATTCCAACTTGAACAATTGTTGTTGGGCCCAAGGGCACCTACAATTTTATAAAGGAGTGAGGACACACCAATGTGCCAAGAAGACACACATGCGCGCGCGCGTCGCCGCCGCCGTCCGTCCGGCCGACTCGGCTCGGCTCGGCTCGGTCCGGTCCGGTCCGGTCTACATGAATTAATTTTTTTTGGAACCCGAATTAATAGAAATTAATTATCATTGAATAATTAATTAATTCGGTAAAAATTAAATACTATTAAACAAGAAATTAATTAATATTTAATATTAATTAATACGAATTGGTGACGTGTCCTTAGACCAAGTCTTAACCTAGATTTTGACTAGGTTTACTTGTTCTCCAAGTCTGCTGACCAAGTAAATAACGGCTATATTGACTGGGCCGGTTCAACTCTCCGCTATATTTTTGCCCACGTTTTGGTCCACTCGGTTGGATATTTTTTGCCTATAAATACATTTGTTCCATTCACTTGTTCGGCACTCCAGAATTCAATTCCGAATTCTCTCCTCTCTCTCTTACTCTGCTTCATCTCAAATTATTCTTTTCTTTTTTCGACTGGAATAAATCCAGATACTAAGACTGGTTTTTAACCATCAGAAGGTGTATCATTTAGAACGATTCATCACACGTGCAAGTGTGAATCGTATTGAAACGAGCTGTTTTATCCTGGAGGCGTCGTGGGTATTTACGAGCTGCTTTGCATAAATCTGACAGTACCGCGAAACGTCTTAAAGAAAGCGCACCGATCCGCGACTCAGCCGATATTTTCCTCTGTGGCATTATTTTCTTAAACCGAAAAACAACAATGGCATATCAACTAGGACAAGTTCCATCAATGGCATATAATCAAGCATGTTCTAGCAGTGGTTGATAAAATAAATCATCTTTATGCGAACCTTATGTCATGAGCTTATCATTTCTTATGTTTAATATTCTACACTATGCTATCATAAGTGATGTGTCTTTTATTTTAAAAAATTACTTTATGCTTATGAAATTTTACCCTTTGTCGTAAACAAGAAGGTTAGCTTAGCCAGATCATCCTTAAGAGACTGGTTTAAACAAGGCTAGTAAAAAATACATAATGAATTGATGACTTGGTTTCTTTAATTTCTTTAACTATCCAATACTCATAAAATTACCTCATAAAAGGGAATGACATTTGTGTTATCGATATTTCAAAATAATGGAAAATGAAATCGGCATGAGTTAGTTAAAGAAGGATCGAGATGAACAATTATTTTCTTCTAACAGTATCCTTGATATACCACGAATAAATTCAATAAAAACATTACCAAGTGTGCGGTAGTTGATAACGGTTACCCTTGATGATGAAAACTACGATCCCTTCGTTATTTTGTCGTGCTGACAACTAAATATTTTGTTTATGTTTCGTATATATGTTGAAGTCATTCACGATGGTACGGCCGGTAGGTTTGTTTTCTGGGACCGTGAGGCCGCCGAACTGTTAGAAACATCTGCAACTACTCTTCGTTCGACTATGGTTGAGGTGACTTATACAACACAACTTTTGGTTTATCATGCCTTATGTTTGTATCATTTAACACTGAACTTATCATATATTTGTATATTAGAGTGGAATCAGTGATCCGCTGGACTATCCCCTTGCACTGGACAAATTGTTGGGAAATACATTTGCTTTCAATATTAATTGGAACCCTCGCTTTAAGAATGCTTCTGTTGTCATGTATCTCAAAAATAAACAAATTATTGATCAACTTGAAGGAAAAGATCTTCGTATTGAATCTGAAGAGGCAATCACCTTATCTTTTGGGAAACAATCCTGATTTCTTTCTATTGTAAATCCTGGAGATTACTAATCACTCTTCTTTTACAACAGGCTTTTCCAATCCTTGAGTCCACTACTCATTCTGAAATGATATTCATTCTGTCCACTAAGTTGTCCAACTGTTGTTTATAATATTCTAAATAAATTATCAGGTGTTTATGAAGTATGTTTCTGCAGAAATTGGAGAGCATTGGAAAGGGTGTTCCCTTGGATATTTTACAACCTCAAACGATACGGTGGATTTCCATATACTGATCCTGAGCGTAAAGTGGTCAAAATCTCGCTTGCTAATTATTGCTCCTCTTTGGTTTCTATTGAACAGGAAGGAGAGATCTACTCGGTTCCTATTCCCGATCTCGTAACACCTTTGGCAAATGTCAAGAGGATGCCTCCCGAAGACGTGGTTTAGTCACCGATGCAACCTCTCGGTGAAGGTGACCTATCATCGACTAAGGTCAAGAAGATGGCCAAGCATGGGAAAAAATCACCAACATAACCAATGTTTTGTATGCCATTTTGGATGTTTTTTTTTGTTACAAGGCCTAAACTTGCAACAATTGGTTAAATGGGTTGTTTTATGGATATACAAGGTTTATAACCTTTAACATATTATTTTTACTTCCCAATCAGTGTAATTCGAAATTTATATTTGTCCCTATTCTTTCTAATGGGAACATTTTTTTTTAATTGATGTCAGCTTCCTTATTAATATGCTTTTGTGTTTCTATATCAGTATGAAACTTACATCAAGCCCTAAAATATTATCACACACTAAAATTGTTACAACAACTAGTCAAAGACCCGTGCTGTCGCCCAGGTGCATTATTTGTGGAGTTATGAACGATACGAAAAATATGAAGTAAAAAAATTTAACAAAATTGCATATATAAAATGAAAATTAACCATTTAATAAAAAACTTGTGACATAGAAAAAAAAAAGAAACAAAAATTAACATTTGAAAATAAGAATTTTATCTTCAAATAAAGGTAATAATTTGATAATGACCCGTAAGATAAAAAGTTAATTGTTTGAATGATTATTTAGTTTTGTTCAATTTGATAAAATATATTTTTAATGATAATAAACAAAAAAATATGATAAAAAATATTGAATTATTAAATTTTAAAATAATGATTATAAAAGATTATTCATGTGGTTACACTACTAAAATTGAATACTATCCCTAGTCAATTGGATACACTCAAGTAATATGTTTACAACCAATATTTATGACTATACATGTCGACAAAATCTTTGAGGCAGTATAGAAGTATCATCAATTCCTTGCTCAGAATCTCCATCCACATTGTTCATTTTATCACCACGGGCTTTTTTTATCACCTTAAAGAGCCAAACACAAGTACATCAAATGGGCGGACACGAGCAGGATAATTTCGAGGTACCCGATATCGCTTTCCTCTTTCTGGACAGTCTCTTCCTTCTCAGACAATATGAGCTCAATGTGGCATGGAGATGACATGTAGGCTAACCAAAAAACCACAAATATATAACAAAATATAATATAACAATAAAGAATTCATTCAGAGAATAAGAAAGGCTCAACATATGATTCATTCTTCCATGAGCCCTGTAAGTACAACGTCTTTGCATTCGAGCTTGATTGACCTTGATATGAGAAACAAAGAGTGCATCCACATCCAAACCTTTTACCTGGAAGTAGACAATTAATAGAACAGTGTGATTAAAAGTTATTTTAAACTTAGAATCAGAAAAATTCTAGAAAAATAGTTCAAATTATATAAAGACAAATGTACGGATGAAGACAAAAGCATCCAAGTCTGCAGCTGATAAAAACTATATTTCTCTCATGTGCATGCTCAAATATTATGTCATTTGAAAAGAATGAAAAGTAGTAAGGATGCTTGAGACGACAACATCAAAATAAATGACATCAAATTGACTACGATAGCCTTCTCATCCACGTCAATAATAAAAGATTAGATAATCGAGCATGAGATTAGAGAAATACTTACTTAAAATGAAAATTTACAAAAAATCCTAATGTCAGTTTGCTTTTATGTTGTTCATCATCATTTATTAACTCTTACCTCTCAATAACTATGTAAATGTTTATCGCATCGCATTCCCCGAAAATACAACCCTCCTCCAGAAAAATTGTCTACTCAGGCAAACATTTAAGGTAACTTTAGAGTCATCCAGATGGAATTCTACAAATGTAAGGTTACCAGTTAGACAAGAAATAGGATAAAATTAGAACATATGTATAAAATAAAGTAAAACATTTTGGTATCCCAAAAGCTATTTAGCATGAACTATATATTATTGTGAAACAATGCAGAGCTAAAACATATGAAAAATATACACTAAAGCAACAATCCAAAATACACAGTAGGAATGGTTATCCTTATCAAACTTGAGGATGTAGTTTAGTAGAAACACTTCTCACCCAAATACACAGTAGGAATGGTTTAAAGTCATGTGACAGAAGCCAATAATTGCCCCAAGTCATTCCATGTCAAGGGAAAAGCAAAAAATGCAGTTTATGATTAAAATCACTTTCCTATATGCATAGATTACAGTGTCCCTGATATTTCATTTTCCTAACCAAATGCTCAAATCAAAATAATCAGTAAAGAAAGGGAGATAGAAAAAAGAACCTTAATTGACGGTCTTTTCTAACACAACCATAGTTGTTATCCCTTATATGTGCTTCAAATCTAACTGCCCATCAGTGCCTACACAACAACAAACACCGTATATATTGAGACCGAATGATTTACGAAGCACATACATAAACACTGACATTAGACACAATACATCGACACGACACAAAACCAAAATTTATTAAAAATAAACAAAAAATCATTATGGTTTTGTGATGAAAAATACTAAAATAAAAAATCAGAACATTTAGATTATGAACACAAACCCTGAAATTTTTAAACATAATCATTATAAAACATTGAAAGAGATGCAATAACGAAAAACAAACACAATCAGATCTGAAGCATACCGTGAGAATGTCTGCGAACTTCAACATTTTTCTAAAACAACGGGAACTTTGAGAGCGATGTAACTGCAAAAAGGAAGCAAAACTCGTGAAAGTCTTCGACTTTGTTGTGAGAAGGAAATCTGAAAAACATGAAGACATAAACACGAAGCAATAGATGGGAAAGACATACCTTTGATAAATCCCTGAGCTAGTTGTGAGAAGCAAACTTGGAAATGAAAAAAATGTGACGGTTCAGTAACCATGATGTTAGCATAGAATGGAGGAGGAAGACGGAGATGGAACAGAACTGTGCGATCTGGGTGTGCGGCGGCGGGGATGAAAGTCTGTGACATAAATTTGTTTAACATTTTTAGGGTCTAAGGAGAGATAAAAGGGAAGGAGAGAAAGAGAGAGACCAGAAAACGCCAAAACGGGGAAAAGGTTATAGGCAAGTACACAAAATTGAAAAAACAGTCCAATGAGATGACAACGTTTGGCATGTAGTAATTTATATTTTGTTAATTACATGAACATCCTTTTGGTAAGGGGAAATTTTTTTGTTAGAAGGGCAAAATGGGCAATTTAGTCGATACTTTAGTATTGGGTAGATAGTAGATACCATATTAATTTCATAACCTTTCTTAATAATTTATGAACTACATTTATCTAATGGGTAAAGATATGTGTACACTAATTCTAACATTTACACCGTAGAAGTATGTATATAATATACTAGTTTCAATTTTTTATTAAATTATATTGCTTTGGTTTCCGTGCAATCAAAGGTGGCTTTTTTGTTTGCTACGGTGTACATACGGTGTAAGCAAAAACCAGTGTATGAATAGCACAAGTCTTATCTAATATCTTTACGGTATGTGACGAGCTAACCAACAATATTAAGAGTCTCACAACAAGCCTATGGTAAATAACAAATGTCTACACGTCTTCATTTATAAATTCACCATCACTGTTTGAAATTTAATTTGTCAGAAAAATGTACAACCTTATGTTGAGTACACAACCTTTCTACGAATTTTCCATCAACTTTTAACCCCTCACAACCTGCTCATGAACCGGTTTAAGTATTTGTTTTGTGAATCATAGCCTTCCAAAACTATTTCACAGTTGGAGGAACAGTTGTCATTTTCCATCAACACCATCCCCACGTCAATTCATCATTTATTTCCTTGACATAACTTCCTTCCCAACACTGCAAAAGTCTATATATTGTGGCCTGTACTTGCTTTCTATAGTTAGGTCTGGAAAATTTTATATTATATTATTTCTTCGAAAATTTTGGTTTTTTTAAAATAAAGGACAACTGTAACACTCATGTTAGAATTCAACACCATTACAAGTCAATTTCTGTTATCTGTATATATATTTTTAACGATTTTAAAAATTGACTCCTTTAGTCATGATCAATCCTTTGCAATAGAAATAGGAGGTTCATCATCAAACTTTGTCGAATACAATGCAGATTCTTAACTGACCATCTATGAACTTTTTTTATAACCTTACTTAGCTCAGTTGAATATTTTCCAAAATATCATTCACTTAAACTATGCATAATCCCACTCCTCCGCCTGGGTCCATAGCAAGAAATAAGAGGAAATGGGTTATTCAGGACAAGAAGGCTAAAAAAACAAATGCAAACAAGGAATTTTGTTGTCGTGAAACATCCACACCTTATATTGATGCTGCTTCAAAAGCCAAAGTTTCTCCACTACCCAAACATTCTCCGTTGTTGGATATTGGAAACACTACTCATACAGCATCGTCTGCTCGACATGTACTCCCGAAAGGCCAACTTAAACAAAAGAGATATGAAAATGATTCTGCAGTTAATTTGTTTTCGACTTTCAACAATGCCATGCCCGGTCATGTTCGTTCAACTATTGACAATATCACACATACTCCTACACGCCAATTTTTACCTCTATCGATTGAAAATAATATTACAAGTAGCATACATATCCAACCATTCCTCCAGTCATCCAACTTCAGAGGATCTAACACTAAAGAGACGTCGCGATGACTTATGCAATACGGGTTCCGCAAGTGGAATTAAAACACCTTGCATATCATCCTACACGAAGGATGTCTCTGCATTGAATTGTAACATAGCCTCTACTTCCAATAACTACTCAAACATCGCTGGTGCTGTTTCATCCATCGAAACACCCAACATTACGCAGTTCATGAATCCAGTGTATTCATCCAATGATGATAATTCTAATTCATGTTCTAAAGGTACCCTGAAATTTTTTTCCGATTCTGAAACTGAATATATAGAAGATCCTATAGATTCACACCTTCAGGATAAATACATTATCTCATAACATATTTTACATACAACATATTGGTAAGCTATTTATGTATTATTGAATTGAATTTCTTATTGGCTGCAGCGTATTCTGATATTGGAAATCCTGCTTGGGGGTGCGAGCATTGTGTCGCACGCTCGTGAAAAATGAACAACAGAGTCGCCACTAACATATCTATCCTAAAAGGAAAGGAACGTCAGCAAACCTAAAATGAATAAGAATAAGGTCTTTCGACCATAGAACTAGGTACAGGAGTCGGTTACGCAAAGGGAAGGTGCTAGCACCCCTCGCGCCCATCGTACTCGATGGTATCCACCTATGTTTGTTACTATCTAAAGGGTATGTACTATTACAACTTACTAATGCAAATTCATGCAAAAGAAATACGGGGAAAAGAAGGAATATTTACAATTGTGCTCGTTCAAGCCCCGCGACTTGATACCTACGTATCCTTTTCAGGAATCAGAGCTCCGTAGTTTGGCTCACATGTTTTTGTTTGTTTTTGTGTTTTTTAGTTAGGCGGAGTTAACGTTCGCCCTCTTGCATAAAGGGACGACCTACAATGCGATCGAGCGGAAATAACATTGCTTTTAAGAAAGAGAGAAGAGAGAGAGTTTGAGTGTTTTGAGGGGATCCCTTAAGCAAGAGAAGCTCGAGTTACTCTTTGGTTGATGTTTTTTATGATTAGGAACTTCCACTCAAGTGGGACCCTTAAGCAAGGGAGACTCGAGCTTCCATTCCCTACTTATTATTTTTATCCTTTATTAGATGTTTTTGGTGTTTTCTTGGTGTTTTTTAAAGGGATTTTATTTTGAATATTTATTAGGTGTTTTAATGTTGTAAAAGAAAAAGAATGAGAAAGGGGGAGACTAGCCTAAGTATTAGCTTAATTGTTGTTCAAAATAATCTAAATTCTAATCACTAATTACAACCTAAAGTTATTGCATAAATTCAACCAAATACTAACTAAAAAAACATTATACAAGTTTCTAAAATATACACATGAAATGAATTAAAGAACTCAATTTAAAGCTATTCAAATATTAGAATTAGAACATGGGAATTTGCATATACAATCACACATGTATCAACTAAGTTCATACAAAAAAACTAAACTAAATTCAAATCCTAAGTCAATTAGCAAAATATTTACAAAAGGCGCTAAAACAAAAATATTATGTACATAGCAAAAGAAAATGATTTATTTAATATGCTAAAACCATAATAAAAAATAAAAAAAAATACTGACAAGTATCAACACATTCTAAAATATCTAAAAGTATTTTTTAGGCATTTTTTATTTGGGTCAAAAATGAATTAAGATGTAAAAGTTAAAAGAAAACAAAATTAAAACAAAATTAAAATCTAATATGTGTCAGGGGTGTAATAGCAATTTCGAAATGAACTAAAATTCCAGTGTAATGGCGTATGGGCCAGAAACATGGGGGTATGGATACCAGAAACACACTAAGCCCAGATACAGTTACTGCGTCGCACAACCAACAGTGACCCAATCCCAATTTTATTCCATTTTATCACATTTTTATTTAGTCGGCATGCTATAATAACATAAGGTTTTTCTCCACATACGTGACATGAAAATATTAAGGCCTTGTATCAATTGGTCAACTAGATTTTAAGTGAGAAAAATACAAAAAAACAAAGCAACAACCAGTGGGGATACGCCACCACATCATTCAATCATTTGAGTAAAGCCAAAATTACAAATTAATGGGACCACCAGCCAATAGAATCGCGCCACCTAAGCTATCGGAGAGAGGAAGCAAAACCACACAACACAGACGTCGGATCAATTGCTTGGATAACTTCCGACTTCTCACCACGTGCCATTGCTTGGAGGATTTTCAGCTTGAGGAGATTCCCTCGATTCGCCATGTTGGGGATGATAAATCCTGATAAGGAAACCATGGTTGGGGAAGTGGAACAACTCCCAGGAGAAATAAACTCATGTGCTTGGGGAGAGACCAAATTTCTAGGAGAAATAAACTCCATTGGTCAGGGAGGGACAATACAACTCAGAAGATTTTGCCCCAAGCTTCATGACCTACGAAGGAATTTTCCCCAAAGGATCCTTGGAGAGATTTGTCGAATCTCGACGTAACTGCCCCATATTGGTTGAACTCAAAAGAGATTCCTCGACGTGATTGCCCCAGATTGATGGAAGGTTGAAGATATTTATCAACGTGATTTCCCAAGATTACACATCTTATCAGAATCCTCAAATTCCACTATGATCAAGCAACATGTGGAAGCAACTTTATCACGGTCAACAGAGCATTCAACATTTTCCCTCAGGATAATCAATCAAACTGCATTTGCTCAACATGATATTCAGGCCTTTCTCCTTAGAGTAGTCAATTAACGGAAGTATCAACTGTTCATGCTCAACGGAGTCTTTAGGCAATTTTCCCCTTGATAATCATTCTCTCAAATGATTGGCTTTTTACTCCACGGAGTTCTCAAGTCTCTTTACTTTAACATGATCAAGCCCTTCACTGATTCTCATTTTGAATGTTTCCTTGATGTTAAGCAAATGTTTTGAATGCAAAAAAATGTTAATTCTAAGAATGATAATTCTAATGCAAAGTCTATGTTAGTCTTGAAGTTTAAATAAACTTTTTATAAAAATGAGGTTGTGACCTCTCGTGAATGGATCACTAGTTGACACAACCTTGATTTTTGCATATGGAAGATAAAGAAAGCATATGATACCAACATAGATATGTGTCACGCTTTATTGGGAGTCAGTTAAACACTATCTCATCGGAGTGTGCTAAAATAAACCATACTTCAATTAGGTCTTTTGAGGGTTGTAACATGGTCGGGTTCACGTGCTAAAATTATTTGTACCCACCCCCTCCGTGATGTTCTTCAGTCCTATGTTCAGTTAACTCGACATGAGTGTTCATCCCTCACAAGGAATTTTGAAATGGTTGAGGAATCAATGAGGTTTTTCGGACATGGCAGTCACTCACTTTCTTCTTCTTCTGATTGATTATCACACGACTTTGTTTTTCGCTTGGCACTTTTCAATATCATTTTCTATATATTTTTTGCACTATTTTTCTTTCATCGTTTTTCTTTTTATTTATTCTCACCATTTTTTTTCTTTGAACAAGTCGTGTGATCTTGCGTTTCTTTTGGTTTATTTGGAAGATTGCGACTGCCTCATTCTTTGATTGATGAGGGATAACCATTACAACATTATCATATTTTTACCTATTGACTGAATAAGGGTAACCATTGCGGTTTTGACATTCCTCAACCTTTTGAAGGATAACCATTGTTGTATCCTCCCCTTGATGAGTTTTGAACACTTGATCAAGTTAAATGAACTCTACCCTACCCCATGGTTAAAATTAAGGGTTTTTTTTAATAGAAAAGAAACTCCTATTTTAAGGCTCAAAGGGGTTAACGAGGTTCTATCTCCCTTATATCTCAGGTGTTTGGGGATTTGAAACAACGCCTGTACGTCCTCAGCAAGGTTTTATTCAAAAACACACAATTATGGATTTTTGCATTTTTATCTTTCATCATTCTGTTAGCTGGAGATTTTGTTTAAGAAGTTGATCTTCGAAAGTTTTAAGTTCGAAGAATGATGGTTTCTGGTGACCATCTTCGAAGATTTTAAAAAATGGCTACTGATGGCTATGCTTTAAGAAAAAGTCTAAGTTGAAGCGAAGGAGAGAAGTATCGAAGCTAACACGGAAGATACCTTAGCCAAGACTTAGACATTTCGCGGAAAATTACATAAAGTACTGAAGCTTAATGTGTTTCCGTAACATTTTCGAATATAACTATGTAGCCACATGTCGAAAAGGACTTGAGCGGGAAGGTTTGAATTGCGAAACGGTTTCTATAAACTGCACATAGACAGATGGTATCCCCAGACTTCTCATGGATAACGTGGCATTAGATTATTGTATGACCGTTAGGGTCGAATTTAGTATAAATAGGAGTCTTAATGATAGGATTTCGTGTGTTCATTTTGTACAAATCACTCACATATCGCTCAAGTATCAAGTGTTAAGAGAAAGAGTTCACTGAGAAATGTACGTATGACACCACCAATTTGAATACATGTGTATTTACTTTTATCAAATATCTTTTCGTTTCCTGCAATTTACTTTCCTTCTTTAACTTTTACTTTCGAAGTCATTTAATTTTATGCACATTACTTTCCTGCAATTTATATTCTTGCGATTTATATTCTTGCATGTTAATTTTCTTGCAATTTACATTCCCGCAATTTACATGCTTTCTTATTACGATTTATGCGTCGAAGTTACACTAACTCATATAACCAGCGTTATCTCGAATGATTAGTCATTTGAACATAAATTTCTCGAAATCAAAACAAACAGGTATGAACCAAATCACATCAATAAACCTTTCGTTTGACTATGTCCTAGGATCAATCTAGTCGATCCTACGAGTAACCAAATCATATTTATTATAGTTTGGAAGACTAGCGGTTGTTTACCGGAAATCACCGTAAACAAATTGGCACGCCCAGTGGGACAGTGTCAAATTAAGTGTTATTAATTGATTGTTTTGTTTTGTCTAGAAATTGTCAAGACCTTGTATGAACCTTAGGAACGGTAAATTAACCAACAGTGCAAATCCAGTTCCTAAACGAAGGTACAACAAGAAAATGGTCGTAGCGGCCAGTGCAGGGGGCGAAGAAAATCCCCCACAAGGATCAGGAACAGCAGCGCCAAACGCGACGAATGTTTCGACTTCCACTCAAGGAGCGCAGGCCATACCGGTTGTGACAAGATCTGAACCAGCGGCTAGTTCGCAAGCCATGATTGAAAATACTTCCATATCAACTGGGACTATCCCAATTTCAGTATCGACTACCGCTCCTCCGTTTGCAAGCACAAGCGAGATACCACCCGTATCGACGAACGCTGCAAATTATTTATCTACCCCAGGACCATCATTCGCTGTAGATGGTTTGAGACAAAATATGCCATACGGGATGCCATATTCGTACATGGCAGGATTACGAGGAACATGGCCTACATACACCGCAGCCAACACAACGGCGTTTTCACCAAACATGGGTTCAGTAGGTCGAAGTGCACACAATACTGGTTTGTCGGCTCAGATTCCCCCTATGACCACAAGTACTCAAGCAGCATTTCGACAAGAAATGGATGCAAGTAACCAGGATATGGTAGGACTCCTTGCTAGAGAATTAGGAACAATCTTTAATCCAATAGTAGCAAGCATTACTAGGTCTAGCAAGGATAGTGCAGAAACATACCAGAGATTATCATCGCAATTGGGACGAATGGCAGATTTTTTAGGAGTCCCACAAAATAGACGAAGGAATAACCAGTCAGCCTACCAAGAAGAGGATCCAATTGTCGAACAAATCAGAAACATAGTACCCCCACCAAGGCCAAATCCAGTCGCACAGAATCCAGCGGTCGAACTGGGAACTCAAATCGAAACGACTGATACTAGCCAACAAGCTATTCCCCGACAACAGCCCAGACTAGTTATGGTAGGGAGAGACGAACATCCTGACGAAGTTGTCCACAGAGTCAGGAGAAATGATCTGGCAACTGAAAATAATCTTACTGCCATGATAGAAAGAATAATGGCTAATAACGGCTTTAATACTGGATTTCGACGTCCAAATTACACATCTCCCATACCTGAATACATCATGCAAAGTGAATTGCCAAGAGGTATTAAGGTACCCAAGTTTACCAAATTTGCAGGGGATACTAGCGAATCGACGGTGGAACATATAGCCAGATATTTAACAGAGGCAGGAACGTTAGCAGGGAACGAAGATCTAAGGATCAAGTATTTTCCTAGTTCATTAACGAAAAATGCCTTCATTTGGTTTACTACTTTACCCCCAAACTCCATAGATACATGGACACAATTGGAAAGATTGTTCCACGAACAATTTTACATGGGTCAAACAAAGATAAGTTTGAAGGAATTGGCTAGCATTAAAAGGAAATTCACAGAGCCTATTGATGATTACCTAAACAGGTTCCGTTTGTTGAAATCAAGATGTTTCACAGTCATCCCAGAGCACGAATTAGTCGAAATAGCCGCTGGTGGTTTAGACTATTCGATTAGAAAGAAATTAGATACCCAATATTTAAGAGACATGGCCCAATTGGCAGACAGGGTTCGACAGGTCGAACGGCTGAAAGCAGAAAAGGCTAAAGTGAACAAGAGTTACAAGAAAGAAAGAGTATCTTATGTTGAAGTCGAAGACACTGATAGCGAAACCCTCGATGACTCATATAGCATAGAGGAGGTCGAAATAGATCTAGCTGAATTAAAAGAAGCGTCGCCTTATGCTTGCAAATTACTTACCCCTGCCAACGGGAAAAATCCAGTAGAAAATGATAAAAGCGATAGATTTCCTAAGAAAACCTATACATTCGATGTCACCAAATGTGACGAAATATTCGATTTATTAGTAAAAGATGGCCAAATGATAGTGCCTCCTAACTCTAAAATTCCTCCGTTAGAACAACGGAAGAAGCGAGGCTTTTGTAAATATCATGGTTTTTTAGGCCATAAAACCTCACAATGTTTTCTTTTCAGGGATCTAATTCAGAATGCTATCAAGGATGGTCGTTTGTAATTCGCTGACAAGACCAAAAGTCATATGAAGGTCGATACCAACCCCCTGAACATTGCTGACACCAACCTGTGTGAGCCATGTGACATCAACATGGTGGAAGTGTCTGAAGTCGAATTTATTGAACCAGAAATGATGTCAAAGGGAAAGCAGGTTACTGAAAGCCTAAATGGTGATGCGGTCTTCAATACTGATGTTGAAGGATCCCTCGACCCAGAAATGACCGACAATCTGGAGGAAAAACTAGCGAGGCCACTGAAGACCTCAGGATGAAACTTCAGCAGATACAAATTTCTGAAGCCCCTCCAGCAGTTGTCAACATGGTAAATGCTAGACGACCTTTGTCTGAAATCGAAGAGCTGGAGAAATGGCTGACAAGGCAACAGGGAAATATGGACATTCCACCAAAGGGCGAAACTTTGAAAGATTACCTTTGGAATTGCCACGAGAAGAATGGAGGAAAAATGCTGATGTGCCCAAGATGCTCTATAATGCTGAATCGAAGAATCCAAGCTAACTTCGAGAGGACCCTGAGAGAGAGATTGGAGCAGCCTTGGAGAGGCGGAAACCTACTGCTAAAGATATACCCAAGAACTGCGGAAAGTTTGGTGAGTTTCTTGGTCAGATGCCACAAAGCAAATACAGAAGTGGTGTTATGTCCCAGGTGCGGAGCAGTGTACGATGAACTCCTAGCGCGTTCCCTCGAAAGGAGTTATTTTATCATGAATCGAGAAACCCAAGGTCTCCGTCCTGATATATATACGTTCGACAATCGAACTTCATATAAGAGGCCTGACAGTCCTCACCCTAGGGCACGAAGGGTCAGATTCAGAGTCCCTGCAAATACACCTAAGGACAGATGGGTGCAAGCTGGCGCAAGAACCAATAAGTGGAGAAGTTGGGACCAAGGAGGAAGAACTGCAATGGCCTATAGGAAGCAATTCCAGACCTCAAATCGAGAGATGTATAGGCTTGAGAATTACAAAGGTAGAAATCCTATGTCTTGATCCCAATGGAGACGGCACCAGAGAATGAAGAAGGCCCAAAGAGAATACAAGCCAAGGGAGATTGGAGAGTCTAGCAGCAACCAAGTCCAACACCAGGGGGCAAAGGCAAGCAAACCTCCGGTAGAACGCAGACTCTTCGAAGCTTAAAATATTTTAGAATAAGAAGAAAAGATGCGTTCCAATTCTTGGAAGGAAGAAGATAGAATGACAAATGATTTCGATTCAGATGGAGTATCATCTCTCAACTTGATATGCAACGTGGTGTCAGTCCTCCCTCACGAATTCAATCAAGAAACTGAAGTTGAGGAGTGTGAAGAAACTGACGTCGAAGAGATGACAAAACACAGACCTGTGTGTTACTACGTGCTAAACAACGGAGCAGTTGAGGAGCAGAATGCTTTCTTCGAAAGGCCTGACGAAGGCATGCGAAATCATCTGAAACCACTCTATATAAGGGCTAAGATTGAGAACGTTGGTATTAACAAAGTTCTGGTAGATGGAGGGGCGGCAGTGAATCTAATGCCCCAATACATGTTGAAGAGAATTGGTATGTTTGACACAGATATAAGGCCTCATAACATGGTTTTGTCAAACTACGAAGGCAAAATTGGGCAGACTCTGGGAGTTGTTCAAGTAAATTTAACTGTGGGTTCTGTTACCAGACCAACTATGTTCATGGTAATACCAGCAAAAGCAAATTATAATCTCTTGTTAGGAAGGGAATGGATCCACGGAGTTGCTGCGGTGCCTTCAACTATGCACCAAAGACTAACCATTTGGAGACAAGATGGCATAGTGGAGAACATCGAAGGAGACCAGAGTTATTATATGGCTGAAGTTAATCAAGTCAACAAAACCAGCTTCGACAGGAACCTGGGAAATATAGGACCTTGCCATGCTGCGGAAGATATATACACTCCAAACAAGAACGCATTATACTATCTATCTTTACACCCAAATGGTTTCCAGTGGAATAGAGAGATAATGGACGGTCCAGAGGATGTCGCATCAAATGAGAATTATCCAACAATACGGCCAACAGGCTGGGACGACGATGTTGATGATGTCTGAGTCCTCCTTCTTTGAGAAGATTTCGGCTTATATAGCCGAGAACAAAAGAAACACGGCTCTCGAAGCCGAGTTATCAAACATGACGGTAAATTCGGTTTCAGAAAATAAGGAGATATCAAATTCAAGGTTACATGCGTCCTCTCAATCTTTTGAAGATCCAGTTCGAATGGCAAACACCACAGAGGAAGAACTTACCCAAAAACTGGACGCAATCTACGACGAAGAGCCTCTAGGATTCGAGAAAGACCCTATGGCCTCGAATATTAAAATGTTAGCCCAAGATCCACTTGAAGAAGTAAATCTTGGGGAAGGAGATCGGAAGAGGATAACGTATGTTAGTGCAAAACTGGAACCAACTCTAAAATCTAAAGTCATTACGTTGCTGAAAGAAAACAAAGATTGTTTTGCGTGGGATTACGACGAAATGCCTGGTTTGGCACGAGACTTAGTCGAACTAAAGTTGCCAATCAAAGAAGGGAAAAAGCCGATTAAGCAAACTCCAAGAAGGTTTGCACCCGAGATCCATTCGAAGATCAAGGCAGAGGTAGAAAGACTCCTGCGCTGCAAGTTCATCCAGACCACGAGGTATGTTGAATGGATTGCTAATATTGTGCCGGTTATTAAAAAGAATGGTTCTTTAAGAGTATGCATAGATTTTCGTGATCTAAACGCAGCAACACCTAAGGATGAATATCCTATGCCTGTGGCAGAAATGCTGGTAGATTCAGCCGCAGGTTTCGAGTATCTGAGTATGTTAGATGGATACTCTGGATATAACCAGATTTTCATTGCAGAAGAGGATGTATCTAAAACAGCTTTTCGTTGCCCAGGGGCAATAGGTACATACAAATGGGTAGTAATGCCTTTCGGCCTAAAGAATGCTGGGGCAACATATCAGAGAGCAATGAATTCTATATTTCATGACTTTATAGAAACATTTATGCAGGTATACATAGATGATATTGTGGTAAAATCTGTATCAGATTCCAATCATCTAGATCATCTGAGCCAATCATTCGAGAGAATGCGAAAACATGGCTTGAAGATGAATCCCCTCAAATGTGCTTTCTTTGTGCAGGCGGGAGACTTCCTGGGTTTTTTAGTTCACAAGAAGGGGATAAAAATTAACCAGAATAAAACAAAGGCCATTATGGAAGCGAAGCCTCCCTCCACGAAGAAGCAACTGCAGTCCTTATTGGGGAAGATAAACTTTTTGAGAAGATTCATCTCCAATTTAAGTGGACGCACACAAGCCTTCTCACCTTTGCTTCGACTCAAGCAAGGCAAGTTTGAATGGCTAGCTGAACATCAAGAAGCTTTCGAAAAGATCAAGCAATACTTGATGCATCCTCCAATATTGGCTCCTCCGAATGGAAAGAAGCACATGCGCTTGTATATCTCAGCTTCGGATAAAACAATAGGTAGCATGTTAGCTCAGGAGGATGAAAATGGCATCGAAAGAGCCATCTATTACCTAAGTAGAGTACTCAATGATGCAGAGACTAGGTATAGTGCAATAGAAAAACTCTGCCTTTGTTTATATTTCTCATGTATTAAACTCAAGTATTATATAAAGCCAGTTGATGTTTATGTTTCGTCCCATTGTGATGTTATTAAACATATGTTATCGAAGCCAATATTACATAGTCGAATTGGCAAATGGGCTTTGGCCTTAGCTGAGTACTCTTTAACATTTCAACCCCTTAAGGCAATGAAGGGGCAAATTGTGGCAGACTTCATTGTTGATCATGCAGTAGAAGAAAATTCTCAGCAATACGTGGAACTGCCACCTTGGAAGTTATACTTTGACGGTTCAACTCACAAAGAAGGAACTGGCGTTGGAATACTGCTAATTTCTCCTGAAGGAATTCCAACAAAGCTCAAGTATAGAATCGAAGGCCTTCTATGTTCCAATAATGAAGCTGAATACGAAGCATTGATAGCCGGACTTGAAGCTTTGTTAGAATTGGGGGCAACCAGAGTCGAAATTAAAGGAGACTCCGAATTAGTGATTAAACAACTAACGAAAGAGTACAAGTGCATCAAAGAAAATTTGATCATGTACTTTGTTATAGCAAATAGGTTGCTTAAAAAATTCGAATATGTGGATCTGAACCATGTCCCAAGATTGCAGAACCAGGAAGCAAACGATTTGGCACAACTAGCCTCAGGGTACAGGGTATCGAAAAGCAAATTCGAGGAATTGATCTAGGTAAGAGGCAGAGCAATGGCTATGAAACTTTCTCCAAGTGATCTGGAAAACTCACAAATAGGGTTTGCTAACAAAGAAGAATTCGAAGTTTTGAACATAGACTCGTTGGCAGACACAGACTGGAGAAGTCCAATTGTGAATTATTTGAAGGACCCTTCGTCAGACACGGATAGAAAGGTAAAATATCGAGCCTTATCATATTTTCTGATGGGAAATGAGTTATTCAAAAAGACTCCTGAAGGAGTATTGCTAAAATGTTTGGGTGAAGCGGAAGCTTACTTAGCTCTCTCGAACGTGCATAGCAGAGCATGTGGGTGTTCCATGTGGAAATGGCTTCTATTTCGATACGGAATGTATTGGCCTTCCATGTTAAAAGACTGCATAGAATTTGCCAAAGGGTGTCAAGAATGTCAAGAACATGCAGGTATTCAACATGCTCCCGCAAATGAACTAAGTTCAATAATAAAGCCTTGGCCCTTTAGAGGATGGGCGTTGGACCTAATTGGAGAAATTCACCCCAAGTCATCTAGAGGTCAGAGGTATATTTTAGTGGGAATCGACTATTTTACAAAATGGGTCGAAGCTATACCACTCGCGAACGTTGATCAAGAAGCTGTGATCGAGTTCATTCAAAAACATATTATATACAGATTCGGGATCCCAGAAAGTATAACTACAGATCAAGGATCAGTGTTCACTGGGCTAAAAATGCAAGATTTCGCCAAAGAGATAGGCTTCAAATTGTTTACTTCTACACCTTACTATGCTCAGGCAAATGGACAAGTCGAAGCAGCGAACAAAATAATAATTGGTCTCATAAAGAAGCATGTAGGGAAAAAACCTAAAAGTTGGCACAGAACTTTGGACCAAGCACTTTGGGCTTGTCGAACATCTCCGAAAGAAGCTACGAATACTACCCCTTTTCAACTGACATTTGGACACGATGCGGTACTCCCAGTTGAAATATACTTGCAACCAGTCCGGATACAAAGACAAGCAGAAATTCCCCCTAACATGTACTGGGAACTGATGATGAATGAATTAGTTGACTTGGACGAAGACAGACTTCGAGCTTTGGAGATGATAAAGAGACAGAAAGAAAGGGTGTCCAGAGCATACAATAAAAAGGTGAAAGGTAAAACGTTTATTAATAATGATCTAGTTTGGAAAGTTATTTTACCTATAGTTCGAAAGAACCAAGCTTTGGGGAAATGGTCCCCACACTGGGAAGGTCCCTTTCGAATCTTGAAAGTATTCTCAAATAATGCTTACGAGATAGAAGAATTAGCAGAAGATCGTAGGATCTTAAGAGTAAATGGGAAGTATCTAAAGAGATACAAACCAAGCATGCATGAAGTAAAGATTGCAAAAACGTAGACATTTGAGTAATACTACGTAAGCCAAAATGGTTAGATTCGCACCAAAATGGCTCTGTGACCAGAAAACATGCATAAATAAAAATACGGCAGAAGATCTTCATTAATTTTAAAGGGAGGTACAAGTGACTTTGGTCCATATGGAGCAGCAAAAAATTACAAAAAAACAAAGCAGTAAAAACCTAAAAAGGATCTACCCTTTAGTTGACCCTTTGTTCTAAGTCTTCCAAAGACAGCATATGAAGACCCTCTGCTTCGAACATGTTCATGCGCCCCAAGTCTCGCATCCTTCGCACTACACCTCTCTTGAGGAACAAGTAGGTGTAGCGGGGAAAATCTGACATCGAAGCCATGAGATTGACTCGAATCAATATTCCGTTTTGAAATCGCCACCGCGCTTTATTTTTTCAAAGGAAAAGGGAAAAGAACGTAAAACCCAAAGTTTTGTTTTTTTAAAAAAACAAGAAAGAGAACTCAGGTTCGGGTGTTGATTATATGAGGGGAAGGTTTAAAGCACCCCTCATATCCGTGGTACTCCACGGGAACCTTTTTGAAAATCTGTGTTGTGTGTGTGCTAAAAAAACGGTTTGTTTTATTTTCAAAATAAGCTCGGCAAAGCGTTAAGCTTTGGGCCTACATACCTCCTCGGTGCAATGGAGAAGTCAGAGCTAATGTAGTTCCGCTTTTGGGAAAAACGTTTTTAAAACGAATAAACACTTTGTTGTCGTTAGAGAGAAATACTCAGCCATTGATCTTGAGCATGAGAACAAACAAGTTCTTTGCATCACAAATGAAAGAAGGGCGCCAACTCGGATAAAATCAACGAGTATGCCACTAGCTCTCTCACGCGGAAAAGATCTCGTTATTATCAATCAATTTCAAAATCGTGGGGTATAACCACTCGTTTCGACAATTAACGGTGTCTAAACTTTTGAAGAAAAGCCACTAAGGGCGAAAGATATTTTTAAGAAAAGAAAAAAAAGTTTTGAAAAGATTCGCAAACATAAGAATATTTTTGAAAAAGGGAGAAGATTTTGAAAATTTAAGAATGGGAGGAGATGAAGAGGCTAACCTAATGCATAAAATAAAAGCTAAGGAAAGAAACGGTCTAACCGAATAAGAAGCCAACACTTGACATTAAGAGCCAAGGTAGTTTTCCCATCCTTTGGATTTATCAATACCAACACATTAACACTTGGGGATCCAGATGAACTTATTGTCTTAGCACCATTTTTCATTAAGAACATTAAGATTCCGACGAAAATCGGGCAGAGTAACGGCTGTTTTCGGGTAAAATCCTTATATCAATGCCTTGGAATTAACCATCAAGGGCTTTCAAGGAAATACCTGCACACATAAACATACAACAGAACAATGCCAGACAGACAGAACAATCACAGGATAGTAATAGAATGAGTCCAAAGGTACTAGGTCCATAAGTCCGAATCTCCAAAGCGCTAGGGATAGTAACCGATAGTCCAAAGAGAGCCTTATGTATTTTTTAGATTTTGATTATTTATTAGTGTTTTAACGAAAAATAAAGTATGGTCCAAGTGGACAAAAGAAAAATAACAAAAGCATAAACATATGTCCAAGTGGACAAAGAGAAAATGACAGAAAGTAAATATGATGAAATGATAAAGTAAAGCGATAAAGCGAGAAATATAAAGAGCGGTAATATAAAGAGCAGTATAGTAAAGGTGCGGAAATTAAAGTTAGTTGTTAAGTGTTAAAGATAAGCATCTTGAAACTTGTCAAGTATGTTATCAAAGTTAGTAGGAAGATCTATGGTGAGTGAATGATGTACTCGGATTTAAATTCAATGGGGTTTATCAGAAGCTTGATAGAATCATAGCGACTACACGATAAAAACCTCCACAAGTCTTAAATCAACCGCATACAATTCTCTTCCATGTTTGATCCTTTTTTATTCGGGACACGAAATATTGCGCTATGTTAAGCAGATCGCCAAGTGATTTATGTAGAAATCACCCTACAACGAGGCCGGTCAAAACTTTATGTGCTAATGCATGCGAGAAGAACGATATGTAGATCGCCTTCCGAAAGCAATACCGCACGAAAAGAAAATAGGTAACGATCTAGTCTTTACTAAGAATCCATAAGAATTCTCAAAGTATTAAGACTTTCATCGATCAAAAGAAAAAAAGGAGAAGGAGAAGATAAAATGCATAAAGATAATCAACTCACACTATCATTAATATCATTCATCTAATATTATGGATTTGGTTCTTTCAAACCTATCAACATCCTAGATCCAATGATATTAATGAAATGGAGGAAGAAGAATAAAATTCACAAAAAGATAATCAACTCACACTATCATTAATATCATTCATCTAATATTATGGATTAGGTCATTTCAAACCTATCAACATCCTAGATCCAATGATATTAATGAAGTGGAGGAAGTAGGAAGCCAAAACAAGCATAAAAAAGGCAAAAACACATTCTGCCTTACTGGAAATCGATTTACCTCTGTAGGAAATCGATTTCCTGAGTGCAGAGTTCAGTTTTGGGCGCAAAAAAAGCAGAGTGGAAATCGATTTCCCTCTGTAGGAAATCGATTTCCTGCGCACAGTTTTCAAAAAAACAGCATTATGAACTTTGAAACTTGATTTAGGCAAACATACAAACACCTTATGATCACATATCCATAGGAGCACGAATTTTCCATCAAAACACCATCAAATAGCACCAATATAGCATCAAAGATGCATTGAACACAAGCAACAAAGATCTACATCTTAGAATTGAGAAATTTACCAATTCTTGAATTAAAGTGTTGAAGTAGCTTCAAGAACAAGCACAAAGTGTAGATCCTTCAAGTATGGAGATGAACAATCAAAGAAAAGAGTGAAATGTAGGAGGCTTAGTTCAAAATTAGCAAGATTCAATGTGAACCTTACTAATCTTATGAAAATGAACTTTGGGTGAGGGTTTTGGAAAGGGTGAGAAATGAATTTGCAAGCAATTTTTTGGCTCTCCAAGCTTGAGAAATGAGAGAGTAGAGGGCTCTATTTATAGAGTTGGAGCAAGAGTAGTGGCAAATTGGTCTTTTTGTGTTTGGTGATTAACTTGTGTTTAATTGGTGATTAAAGTGGCAATTAAATGGTAAAAAGTGGTAAAATGGGGTTAAAGAGGGTTTAATGAATGAGTTAATTTTGATGAGGTGGAAAATTGATAAAATGATCAAATAAAAAGGTGCCAAAATGATGTCAAGCTTCCCTCTTATATTTTTTTGAATTTTGCGCACAGGAAATCGATTTCCCACAGGGGTAAATCGATTTCCACCTTCCAATTTTCAAAAATTGTTTTCTTGCACTGTTTTGATTTTTGCCCGATCTTTCACCTGTAAAATATAAACAAAAGAGACAAAACATATATTTTTGATTTTTTTGGTTAGTATAAACAAATAAAAGGCTATAAATGCTCGATAATTCCCCTCAGAGATAATCACAGTATCAAAGATAAAGCTTCACAATGGTGCTCTTAATTGATGATTGAATGCAATTGATGTATGATCTTAGGGTCAAAAATTGGGGTATGACAGATGCCCCTATTTAAGTTTCTTCGATTTGGAGATACGATGATTGGAAATCTTCGTTTTGACAAAAATCGAAGAGACTTAAATATATAAAACACAATTTTTGAGCCTAAGATGCAATGCAATGTTAATGAATGCATGTGATGATAATAAGCATAACAACACTGGAGAGTAACAGGTGATCCACTAGGGAAACAAATGTCTTGTTATAACTCCGCTGGGGAAACAAACGTCTTAGAAGCTCCACTGGGGAAGGCAAGACTTTGTTGGAGAGACGGAACTTTGGTGGGAAAAGAAACTTCTCTGGGGAAAACACTTCGTGTCAGAGAGGTTATAGCATCCTCTTTCACTGGGGATGAGAAAAAGGGAACATCCTCTTTCACTGGGGATGAGAAAGTATGCATCCTGAATTAGAATGCCAATCTTCCGTTAAAAGAAATCACACCATTGTACCACTGATGATCGAAGAGATGTACCACCGTGCCACTGACGATAACACATACCAACGTTCCACTGAAGGCATGAAGAAGAAATATACCACCGTACCACTGATGATATGAAGAGAGTTATACCACCGTACCACTGATGATATGAAGAGAGATATACCACCGTACCACTGATGATATGAAGAGAGATATACCACCGTACCACTGATGATAACACATACCAATGTTCCACTGAAGGTGAACTACCAACGTTCCACTAGAGGTGAAGAGAAATACATCGACGTACCACTGACGATGAAGATAACAAAATACACCAACGTTCCACTGAAGGTGAACTACCAACGTTCCACTGAAGGTATTGAAGAGAAATACATCGACGTACCACTGACGATGAAGATAACAAAATACACCAACGTTCCACTGAAGGTGAACTACCAACGTTCCACTGGAGGTAGAAAGAGATATACATCGACGTACCACTGACGATGAAGATAACAAAATACACCAACGTTCCACTGAAGGTGAACTACCAACGTTCCACTGAAGGTGAACTACCAACGTTCCACTGGAGGTGAAGAGAAATACATCGACGTACCACTGACGATGAAGATAACAAAATACACCAACGTTCCACTGAAGGTGAACTACCAACGTTCCACTGAAGGTATTGAAGAGAAATACATCGACGTACCACTGACGATGAAGATAACAAAATACACCAACGTTCCACTGAAGGTGAACTACCAACGTTCCACTGGAGGTAGAAAGAGATATACATCGATGTACCACTGACGATGAAGATAACAAAATACACCAACGTTCCACTGAAGGTGAACTACCAACGTTCCACTGAAGGGTTTGAAGAGAAATACATCGACGTACCACTGACGATGAAGATAATAAAATACACCAACGTTCCACTGAAGGTGAACTACCAACGTTCCACTGAAGGTAGAAAGAGATATACATCGACGTACCACTGACGATGAAGATAACAAAATACACCAACGTTCCACTGAAGGTGAACTACCAACGTTCCACTGAAGGTATTGAAGAGAAATACATCGACGTACCACTGACGATGAAGATAACAAAATACACCAACGTTCCACTGAAGGTGAACTACCAACGTTCCACTAAAGGCATTGGAGAGAAATACATCGACGTACCACTGACGATGAAGATAACAAAATACACCAACGTTCCACTGAAGGTGAACTACCAACGTTCCACTGAAGGTAGAAAGAGATGGTGTACTAAGATGACATAATCAAGCATGTCCCAAGCTGAACACCAAAGCAGAAACTGCTAGCAATCTTTCGATGGCTTCAGAATATATGCTACCCAACACTAGGGAACATTGAAGCTGAGAGAACACCGTAGTTGAGTTCTAAACCAAACTCGAACCAGACCAAAGGTGTATTGAGTGTAATACGTTCTTCTGCATATGAATACATCAACATATCCATTCCTTGTAATGCACTCATGAATCAAAGTAAAAATTCTTTTATAATTTTCAAAAGGATTTTGTTGAAATAAATTATCTCTTTGTTTCAAAAATTACTATCAACAATAAATGACATTTTGAGAGATATGAAAGAATAAGATTGCCAATAAAAGATAAAGGCTCAAACTTTTTTAATGGAATGGTAGCCTGCAAAAGGCAAGACCCCAGGGATTATTACAAAGTTTGGAAAGTGGTAATTTTGTGGAAAAGGTACATTGAAACGTAATGACCCCATCCTCTCTCTCAACTGGGAATTCCTGAGCAAAGGCTTCCGTTGAAAAGTGTCGAACTTCTTCATGATAAATAGATGACTGTTGATGATCAAGTCTTGTCTGATGTAGTTACTTGCCATGAATCCCTAACTTTTGCCTGGACCGCCCTTTCGGGTTTTCAGTCCACCGGGTATTTTATTCTGTTTATGTCTCTAATTTTTGCCTGGACCGCCCTTTCGGGTTTTCAATCCACCGAGACGTTCTTTTTTGCCTAAGCTGCCCTTTCGGGTTTTCAACTTAACGAGCTGTTCTTTTATTATTTAGGCGAAGTATTTCTTGACTACATCAGCATTCACGGGACGTGGGAGCTCTTCTCCATCCATAGTTGCAAGAATTAATGCACCGCCAGAGAAGGCTTTCTTAACAACATATGGTCCTTCAAAATTAGGAGTCCACTTGCCCCTTGAATCGGAGGTGAAAGACAAGATCCTTTTGAGCACGAGGTCGCCTTCTCTGAATACACGAGGTCGAACCTTCTTATCAAATGCTTTCTTCATTCTTTTCTGGTATAACTGACCATGGCATAAAGCCATCATTCTCTTTTCTTCTATCAAATTCAATTGATCAAACCTGCTCTGACACCATTCAGCCTCAGATAACTTGGTTTCCATTAAAATTCTCAATGATGGAATCTCAACCTCAATAGGGAGCACTGCTTCCATGCCATAAACCAAAGAAAAGGGAGTTGCCCCTGTTGAAGTACGAACAGATGTACGGTACCCATGCAAAGCAAATGGGAGCATCTCATGCCAGTCCTTGTACGTGACAACCATCTTTTGCACAATTTTCTTAATGTTCTTATTTGCTGCTTCAACAGCTCCATTCATCTTTGGCCTATAAGGCGAAGAGTTGTGATGTTCAATCTTGAAGCTTTCACACAATTCTCTCATCATGCTATTGTTCAGATTCGAGCCATTATCAGTGATGATCTTGCTCGGTACAC